>NC_079202.1:49285399-49560399 GCF_026745355.1 Beta vulgaris subsp. vulgaris
TTATTTCTATTTGCGTATAAGTAAATCCTCGTATCGAGACGAGTTTAACAAGATCCCACTTGACTATGTTTTTTCTTTTTTAATAATGAGAGAATGCTTGTCAAAGTTGGTTGATAAATAGTGACCAAATGCCAAATGGTGCAATTATTTTGAAACAGAGGAAGTAAATGGCAACACATGGGGATACCAAAATATAGAAAAAAAGGCGGGATAACTAACTGCTTCATTTAAATAAAAAAAGGGAAAAAAGAAAAAAATATAAAAGTACCATAATTAAACTGAAATACATATTTTTGAAAAAAAAATGCAACGACAATTCTTCCTATTTTAACTTTCTAAACTTTTTATTTCAAGTTATTAGATGCAATTATACAATTAATTTAATTTATTATATATTTTCGCACACATTGCGTGCATATAAAGCTAGTAATATGATTTCTCCGTCTAGAAATAGTTGCACCATTTGTATAGTATTTACTATTCACATCTTGCACTTTGATTGTCTTTAGTGATTTATATTTGAAGAAAAACATAGTCATATATGAGATCTTGTTAGATTTGTTTCAATATATATTATTTTAATATCAACTTTTTATATTTTTTACGTATTGATAAATTTTTTTGATAATTTTATTTCATATTTCCTTAAAGCAGCAAAACCATAGGTTCAGTACACTGTAGCTCATTTATTCCTCATAGAGAGAGAACTCCAGAAGATTACATCACAAAATAAGAGAGAGAAATGAGATTACATCCAAGCCACAAATTCCGATCAATGTTTGAAATAATGCACCAACAAATGTGAAAACGTAAAATAGTGCAACTTTTTAAACGAGAAGTATTAAAGACTTACAGTGTGTTTGGTTCATTTTTAGTAAAGGAAAGAAATGGAAGAGAAAGGAAGGGAAGAGAAAGGAAAAGAATGGAAGAGGAAGGAAAAAAAACTTTAATTTCTCAGGTTTGGTATAAAATTTCTCTTTCCTTCCGAATTCCCCCGCTTTTGGGAGGAAAGAAAAGTGAAATTTTATTAAAGAATCTTTTCTTCCAATTCCTCCCATTTCCTTTCACTTAATTTTTTTTTTAATGAGCCAAACATTGGAAAGTAATAAATTTCCTTCCACTTCCTTTCCTTTCCTTCCAAATTCCTTCTACCAAACAAACTGTTAAGCCATGGCTATTCCTGCCGGAAAAAAAGGGTGATGGTTGTAAACTTGTAATTGGGACTTGGCAGTACAAAGGCCGCATCCATGCAAAAATCTCAAAATTATAGAACTTCTTTTTTAGGTGGGGGGTGTTGCACGAGATAATCAAGAGGCCCATGTTAAAATACTGAAAAGGCTATTATTGGATTGTAGCCAATTGCGCATATGGTGCCCAGCTAAAAGAGGCTGCTCATTTTTATTGCTTGATGGGCAAATTCATAGCCCAATTACCCTTGATATATTTGAATTGGGTCTAATTTGTAGTATTGCAGAAACGGGCCATTAATTATATACGGATGATATTAAACAATGTCCAGTCACAGTCTATGGTTCAGACTTCATCCTTTGTTTCTTTAGCCTACTCTCCCTGAGCAGCGATAGTTACCCATCAAGCGCCATAAATGCCTCATAAGTCATAACTTTACATTACTACCTAACGAAATTTTTATGAACTAACAAGTACTCTAAATTTGTAATGTACGTAATATTTGTGATGTTAGAGGAGTCGGACAAATAAGAGATGAAAAAATATCTATCTCTTTCTTTCATCAATTTTTCACTCTTCCTGAAGAAAATTTTCAGGAGTCATAACCCAATTCACCAAATAAATTCTAGAAATACATGTTTTGTCTTGTATATAAGACAATTCAAATTATTTCATGGCTCATAAGTAATTTTCATTAAAAATGGAGTACATAATCGAGAATGCACTAATAATGGAAATACATGAGGTTTAGGAATAACCATGTTAAGTGTTGGATTGTGAGAATCTCCTTGAGTGGAGACATTTCTATTGATCACAATATATAAGGTTACAAAGGAACAATCCTAACTGTGTTAGGAAACCTAACAACAATAGGATGTATTTATATAATAAATATCCTAAACAATTGAAGAGAATTATTGACATATATTCTCTATCACGCCTTCGTAGTCATAGCGAGAGAAGGTTGTATGCTAAGATTGGATTTGAATTCCTTGAAGCTTAGTGAAGTTGTCAGCAAATTGATAGCGAGTAGGAACATGTGGCACCCGAATGTGACCAATCACAACCTTTTTTTCCAGACTAATTGGATGTCCATCTCAACATGTTTGGTGCGTTGATTCTGAACGGGGTTGCCCAAAAGATAGATAGCACTAATATTATCATAATACACAAAAGTGCTTGCCGAAGGGGTCAATGAAGTTCAAATAATAGATTACGAAACCAAAAAGCTTTAGCAACAACATTAGCAACGCTTCGGGATTATGTTTCCGCACTCGAACGAGAGAGAGTAGGTTGACGCTTGGACGACCAAGAGATGACATTGTCACTAAGAAATCAACAATAGCCAGAAGTCAAACATCGGATGTCAGGACAACCACCCCAATCTGCATCAGTGTACGTAATAAGACATGTAGAAGCAGAAAGATATAAATGTAACCCATGATCAATAGTACCCTCAATATAGCGCAAAATACGCTTCAATGCCTGAAAGTGAGGCTCTCTAGGGTCATGCATAAAGAGACAGACTTGCTGAACCAGGTAAGCAATATCAGGGCGAGTGAAAGTAAGGTACTGAAGAGCACCTGCTAAACTACTATAGAGCGTAGGGTCCCGAACTGGAGGACCATAATTAGCGCCAAGTTTGGCCTTAGTATCAACCGAGGTAGCTGCAGATTTACAAGTTCCTATACCATCATGTTCTAGAATTTCAAGGGCATATTTTTGATGTGAGAGCATCATACCAGATGAGTTACGGGAAACTGCAATACCTAGATTATAATTAAGAGGACCCAATTCTGACATACGAAATTCAGAATGCAACTGAGATATTAAACATTGACGGAGCTTATCAGAAGAAGCGACGAGAACAATATCATCAACATAGAACACAAAAATGGGTTAGTGAGAGAAGCTTTCTCCTCTCTCTAGATTTTCACTGTTTGTCACGTTTTGTTCATTTTTTTTCCTGGATTTGAAACTCAGCAATCTAGCTGGAGCCATGGCAAAAGGTTCGAAAAAAGGAAATGGTGGTCGCAAGGCAAAGTAACCGGTGAAATTGGTGAAGAACCTCAAACGGATGCAAAAAAAAATGAAGAGTGTGAATGATATTCCAGAGTGTTCGATTTTGAGCTGGACATTGGAAGAGGCGAAGGATGATGACTATGTTGCTTCGGTGGATGTCAATGCTTCAAACCTTGATAAAGTAAACTTTGAGGTTGCGAGAAGTCAAATGGAGAACTAAATAACGTCAATTCAAAAGCCCTTGAGGCAGAATTCTGGGAATTTGGTTAATCCATCCCCTCACCCTATACAGCAACTTGTTAGCAACCCAAGTAACAATTTTGGCGCCAAAATTTATTTGAAACAATTAGGGAGGAAGGAATTGATCTAAATGTTAATATTCCTGGACATGTGAATTCTGATTCTGCTAATGATGTGGTTATTACTGAGGATGATATGAAGGATGAGATTGTTTTTTAGGAATCTGCGATTGTCTGTTATGTGTTAGGGATGAAATTGCCGTTTTAAATTGTGAACGGATTTGTTAGGAGAGTTTGGGGGGAATATGGTATTTATAGGATTGTTGTGGGAGTTATTGGTGTTTTTGTTGTGCGATTTTGAACTTTGGAGGGTAAGCATTTGGCTATAGAGGCTGGACCAATTTCGTATGATAAGAAACCAGTGTTTATGAAAGAATGGTCTGCTGACTTAGACCTAATGAAGGAGACAATGGTTGTGGTTCTAACATGGATTAGATTCCCTGGCCTCCCTCTCAAATATTGGGAGCACGTCTCTCTTAATAAAATAGCCAGTCTAATAGGGAAGCCTATTAGGTCTGATAGAGCAACTGCACAAAAAGATCTCGTAGAGTATGCTCATGTTCTTGTTGAAGTAAACATTAGTCAAACATTACCTGATAAGGTGGTGTTTATTAATGAGAAAGGGTTGAAAGTGAGTGAGAAGGTGTTATATGATTGTAAACCGATAATTTGTGAGGAGTGTAAGGGTGTTTGTCATACTGGAGACTAGTGCAGACAAAAGAAGTATGAACTAGCCTTGAAAAAATTGAAGCCTAGGAAATAGTGGATTGTGAAGGAGAAGGTGGTTTCAGTTGTTGTTGAAAAAGAGGTTGTTGATGGTACTAATGTGGGAGCAACTCTTGTTGGGCTGGCGCATGATGAGACAACAAGGTAATAATCCCTGCTCCTCACAGCACAGTAGAGAATCCTGAGCTGGGACAAGATGGAAGGAGAATTGATTTACTCAATGATGTTAGTGGGCAGAACAGGGAATTAACTGGTGTGGCACCTATAACTAATGATCAGCTAGAGGCTGTTAACAAGATGCAGGAAGAAGAGGTATTGAAGCCTCCTAATGGATAGTGTAGGTTGCTAAATAGCCCTCAAAAGCATAGTGATGTTAAATGGGTTTTATCTCACTATAAAATTGGACAGTTTGGGCTTCTTGAAACTAGGGTGAGTGCTGGGAATTTCCATAAAGTCTACCCTAATGGGTGTGATGGTTGGTATATTATGACTAATTACCAGTTTTATGTTGGAGGGATAATTTGGTTAATCTAGAGACCTAGTATCTTTGTAATGGATGTGTCTGAGTATGGGGCTCAATTCATTCATTGTGAGGTGGTTCATAAGGCCACTAGGAAGCAGTTTGAGATTACTGTGGTCTATGGATTCAATAATTGTGTGAGAGATTTCGAAATTGTGTGAGATGAGAGATTGTATGCTTCAAGATCACCCTTCTAGTGGGCCTTTCTTCACTTGGTCAAATAAATAAGAGGGAGAGAGCAAGGTTTTCTCTAAGATTGATAGAGTTTTGGCCAATGACAGTTGCTTCAATTCTTTTAGGGCTGCTATGCTGTTTTTTTTTACTATAGAGTATTTCAGATCACTGTTCTATTGTTGTGAATCTGGATGCTGACGTGGTGCAGAAAGCTAAACAATTCAAGTCTTGTAACATGTGGTCTGATGATGAGGGTTTTTTTAGCATAGTTGCAGAGAGCTGGCAAGGTAGTGTTCGGGGAGTTGCAATGTACCAAGTTGTTAAAAAGCTTAAGAGGCTTAAACCCTATTTGAAAGCTTTACATAGAGATAGACTAGCTTTCATATGCACGCGATGCGTGCGTTAATTTCAAAATTTGTTATTCTATTAGATACTCCATTCGTACTTTATTTATGATTAAACTTAAATGTGAAAAATTCAACAGTTAGATGAATTTAGATATATTAATTCGCCAATGTAAAAAAAATAAAAAGGTTGTGAGTGATTGTTAACATTAATTTTTTGTGAATGAATATTGAACAGAAAGAACAAAAATAATGAGTTGGTTTAACTGGATTAAAGAGTATCAAAGATAGTGAATGTTCAGACTTTTCATGTGCACATTATGTATGCCATCTTTTTTTATAAGGTATAAATGTTTTGTCCATTTAATTTTTGATTGAAGTATTTGATGCATATACCATTTTAAACTTGTTTTAAATGGCAAGTTGGAATGAGAATTTTTAAATGATTTGCTTTTGTAATTTTTTTCATTCCATTAATTAGATCATTAAGGGTATTTTAGTCACTTCAAAAAAGGACACCACACCTCCTCCCTTGGCTTATATAATAGAGATTAACAAATGTTGAGAAGGATGCCCAGGTTGCTCTTACTAAGCTTACTAACATCCAAAAAGCAATTTATCAGCAGCCTTTGGATGATGAATTACACAAGCAGGAGGTGCTGGCTAGGCAAGAGTATATTAGGTTGATAACAACAAGAATTAGTCTTCTAAAACAGAAAGTAAAGATTGCTTGGATAAAGGGTGGATATGAAAACTCTGCTTATTTTCATGCTTGTTTGAGGAAACGAAAACAACAAAACCATGTCTACCGCATTAAGGACACTGATGGGGTTTGGTAGGAGAATCCTAGTGATGTTGGAGTTGCTTTCTTGAGGTACTATGAAGACTATTAGGAACTAAGAGTAGTGTAGACAACAGAGTGAGTAATGTTGTTATTTCTGAAGGTAGGGTGGTGAATAGTAGGCAGCAGCAGGAATTATGTGCTCCTTTCTCTATAGAAGATGTTAGAGCTACTTTATTTGACATTGTTGAGGGAAAAGCTGTTGGGCTTGATGGTTACGTAAGTGGGTTTTTTAGGAAAGGTTGGACTTGTGTGGGTCATGATATTATGGCAGCAGTATTGGACTTCCTTCATACTGGTAGATTACTCAAGCAGATTAATGCTACCACTCTTTGTTTGATTCCTAAAGTTGAGCAACCTGAAGATGTTAGTCAGTTTCTTCCTCTAGCCTGCTGCAACATTTTGTACAAGATCATATCTAAAATGATTTGTAATAGATTAAAGTTGGTTAGTTTTACCTTGCATAGTTGATCAAGTGCAAAGTGCATTTGTTGAGGATAGGCACATCATGCATAATATCTTGATTTGTCAAGATATATTAAATCATTATAAAATAAAGAGTGAACCTCTCAAATTCATAATGAAGGTTGACCTAAGGAAAGCCTATGACTCTGTTAGCTGGGCTTTTTTAGGTGATCTATTAAGCAAGCTGAAGTTTCTTGAGAAGTTCAAAGGTTGGATTATGACCTGTGTCACTAGTCCTGCCTTTTCTATAAGCATTAATGGTGGGTTATGTGGTTTTTTCAAGGGCAAGAAGGCCTTAGACAGGGGAACCCCCTCTCAGCTCTGATGTTTGTGTTAGTTATGGAATACTTTACTAGAATTCTTAAGAAGATGATGCCTAAACATGAGTTTGCTTATCATTATAGGTGCTCTTCTCTTAGGATTACTCACCTCATTTTTGTTGATGACCTAATGTTGTTTTGCAAAAGGGATGTCACGTCTATTGTGCTTATGACTAGGGAACTTAAGGCTTTCTCTCAAGCTTTGGGGTTGAGTGCAAGCAATGAAAAATCTGCTATTTACTTTGGTAATGTACCCGAGGAGATGCAAATCAGGATGTTACAGGTGACTGAGTTTAAGAAAGGTAATTTCCCTTTTCGTTACTTGGGAGTTCCTATCACATCCAAGAGAGTTTCAGTTGCAGATTGTGATATTCTAGTGGATAAGATTCTTAATAGAATTCTATGCTGGACTTCTAGGCATTTGTCTTATGCTGCAAGAAATGTCCTAGTGAACTCTATATTGCTCAGCCTTCATACATATTGGGCGCAAGTTTTTATCCTTCCCAAAGGTGTGATGCAAAAGGTAATGCAGATTTGTAGAGCATTCCTAGGGGATGGCAAGTCTCATTTACATAAACCTCCTTTAGTAGGTTGGGATTGGGTCTACAAACCAAAGAAGAGTGGTGGTTTGGGTATCAGGGACTGTGTTTTGTGGAACATGGCAGCAATTGGAATATACACATGGCATATTGCAAAAAAGAAGATACTCTATGGATTAGGTGGGTGCATAGTATTTATATTAAGTATGAGAATTGGTGGAGCTATGTAACTCCTAACGCTGCTAGCTGGTACTACAAAGTCATTTGTAGAATGAGGGATAAGTTTAGAGCTGTATATAGTAACAACTCATGGCTGGATGGCAGCAGAGAGTACTTTGTGAAACCAGGTTACATATGGCTTAGAGGGGAACAAGACAGTGCAGGGTGGCAACACTAGGTCCGGAATTCTATCAACATTCCCAAGCACTCTTTCATTGCCTGGTTGACCATGTTGGGAAAGCTCATAACACGTGATAAGATAGAACAAGCTAGTATATGTCATGATGTTGATTGCCTTCTGTGTCAACATGGAAATGATTCTTACTCTCACCTATTCTTTCAATTCCCTTTCAGCAAGGCGATTTATCAAGACATTATGAATTGGTTGCATATAAGGATGAGTGCTGAAGAGAATATTTATTTACATGGAGGAAATGAGGTAGAAAGTTTTATAGCAAGGTAAACAACAAATTGCTTATGCGTGCCTTGCTGCCACTGTGTACCAAATCTGGAAAGCTAGAAATCATGCACTTTGGGAAGCTGCTGTGTGGAGGCCTCATAATGTAGTTAAGAAAATTCAGATAGATGTGTGTATTAGAGTCAAAGGTAAACTTTGTCATAGATGGAGGGACAGTGAGAAATGGTGGTTTGCAGAATTATTGGTCCTTTTGGCTAATAGTGGTGTGCTTCTCTATTTTTGTTGTTAGCCACAAGTAGTCTGTTTGTGTTGTTGATTTGTAGCGTATGTTTGTTGTTGAGGTGTTGAGGTTGGTGTGTGTTGTGGCTGGTGCTTTTTAGCTTTTTGGGTAATACAAAGTTCTTACATTTTTACCCCAAAAAAATATCATCAACACAGAGAAGAAAATAGGCCATATATGTGCTAGATTGATAAATAAAAAGGAGTCACTCTAGCGGCCACAAATCTCATCATCATCAAAAATCTAGCAAACCGCTAATACCAATCCCGGGGAGCTTGTTTGAGACTATAGAGAGACTTTTTCAATAAACAAACATGATCAGGAGCGCGACGATCAATAAAGCCATGAGACTGGCGTATATAAACATTCTCATGAAGGGAACCGTCGAGGAAAGCATTTTTAACATCAAGTTGATGAGTTATCCACTTACGAGCCATAGCCAAACTCACCACAATCCGGATAATGGCAGGACGCACTACAAGACTGATAGTCTAATCACAGTCAATATACCCACATCCTTAGATTTCCCGTTAGCCATTAGATGACCCTTATGTCTTTCAAGAGCAGCTATAGAGGTTAGTTTATGCTGAAATAGCCTAATGCAATTAATAAGATTTACCCCTATGGTAGTTTTAGAACCAACTCTAGAGTTCTTTTCTTAATAAGAGCACTAATTTATCATTCATGGCCGCATTTCAATTTGGGTCGGCCAAGGCTTGTTTGTAGGACTTGGGTAAAGGAGATTTTGTGGGGATGGTAGTAGGGTTGAAAGCATATTTGGGATTGGGCTTTACAATACCATGACGAGATCTAGTTTGCATTTGCGAAGAGGATGGAGGAGGTGTATTGTGTTATATGTGTGGAAGACCACGCATGGTAGGAGGGGCATATGGTTGAACAAGAAGATTTGGGCCGGTTTGAGGAAGGAAAGGGGTCGAACTAGTAGGAGACAAGGTTGGCGTGTGTGAGGAGTGGGCTGCAGGTCCAGGCGAGGGAGAGTTCACGGGAGTGGGCTGGTCAGGTGTTGGAACAAGCGTTGCGGGTCCAAGCGAGAGAAAGTTGGCGGGATTGGGCTGGCCAGGTGTTGGGCCAGACGATGGAGAGGGGGGCGCTAAAGTAGGATGATTGGGAAGTATAGTATATGAGCCGACAGGTATATGGACCTGTTGATGAAGATAATGGGTAAATAGGATATGGGTCCTCAGATCTTAAGAATTTATAGTCTGATTTCCGAAAATAGAGGATATCACTAAAGGGAAACTTAGACTCATCAAACATAACATGTCTAGAGATAATAATTTTGTTGGAGAAGAACTCTAGACAACGATATCCGCGATGATTTACCGAATATCCAAGAAACACACATGGGGTGGAAAGTAGGGGGATTTTGTGAAAAGTAGTGGCTGAAAGATTTGGAAAGCAAAGGCATCTAAAGATGTGAATGTTCATAGGAGGGAGGGCGGAAATAGAGGGCGTGGGTAGGAGTCCAATTACTTAAAGTTTTAGTAGGCAAGATGTTGAGAAGGTACGTGGACACCTCGCTCTAAAGCATAAACCCAAAATGATGGAGGAAGAGAAGCACGAAAAAGGGAGGTTCGAACCATATTGATAGTGTGGAGCATACGTTCCGCTTTGTCATTTTGGGATGATGTGTGAGGAAAAGAAAAACGGAAAACAATACCATTTTTGGCACAAAAAAGTTTAAAAGGATCGTATAAAACTCACAGCTACAATCTTTTTGAAAAGCTTTGATTGGACAACCAAATTGAGTTTGGATATATGCTTGAAAATTGAGGAAAGTCTGAAAGGTGTGTGAATTATGAACAAGTGGAATGGTCCACATAAAATGAGTATAATCATCTAATAACAAAATATCATATATGTGACCCTTATCACTATGAACCGAAGAGTTTCATAGCTACAATCTTTTTGAAAAGCTTTGATTGGACAACCAAATTGAGTTTGGATATATGCTTGAAAATTGAGGAAAGCCTGAAAGGTCTGTGAATTATGAACAAGTGGAATGGTCCACACAAAATGAGTATAATCATCTAATAACACAATATCATATATGTGACCCTTATCACTATGAACCGAAGAGTTTCATAAGTCATCATGAATAATATCAAAAGCAGCTAATGTATTGGATGTGGAAGAATAAAAGGGTAGCTTAACATGTTTTCCTAATTGACAAGCATAACAAAAAGTTAAGTCATGCTCCTTATTACAAGATATGAAATTATGAGTCCTAAGAAAGCTGTAAACTGGAGAGCCCAGGTGACTAAGATAATTGTGCCAAGTGGAAGGAGTGATGACAGCAAGAGATGTAGAAGTGTTGACTGGAGAGATGATGGTAGAAAAAGGGTAGAGGTCCCCGGTGCTATTGCATCTAGTAAGAATTGTCCCCGTTTGAAGGTACTTCACAGAAAACCATATGGATCTAAATCTATTGGCACCTGACTGACTATCAATTGTAAATTTGGGAACAAATATCAAGTTTTTAATGATTTCAGGAGCATAAAGCACATTGTAAAGGTTGAAGGGAGGGTGTGGGAGGAGTATGAGTGTGACTATAACCCGTTATTCGAACACGACCACCGTTATTAACTAAAATATTCTCATCAGTGCTCAAATTAAATAAGGGATAAAGAGACCTAAGCTATGAGTAAGATGAGAGAATGCACCGGAGTCCATGTACCACGTGTCATCGGGATTTGCAAGAATGACATTAGATATAACATTACCTAACTCAATTAACTGTATAGGTTGGCCATAGGAGGGTGTTGGGTCATGGTCCATCAACATATGCTTCATGTACACATGGACTAGGGCCTACCAGGCTTTGTGGTGCGCATTGCAGTTGAGGCCCAGTAGGATAGGGGCAAGGAGGAATCTACCAAGGAGTATTAGGCCATATCTGAGTGCTGGGCCAAGAAGAAGCTGGGGACCAAACCATAGGAAATCAGGGCGTGGATAATGCTTGACCAGCGAGTCGAGTACTTTTAGGATGTTGCCAAGTAGGCTGTGGTTTGCCGAAACCACGACCATGCCCCTTGCGACCACGACCGCCTTTACCACGGTTACCCCTACCGCCACCGCCACGACCGCCGGAGTTGGCCGACTGAGCCTGCTGTTGCGTGGGCGTTTGAGCTGAACCAGGAGAAGATGCATGAGCAACAAAGGAGGAGTGGGATGTGTTGGTGGCGTTCGAGCGGCAGGTTTCATTAAAAAGAAGCATATATTGAGCTTTAGTAAAGGTGGGAAGTTGCTCAAACTATTGAATGATGGTGGCCACCGAGTCAAAGTCGGAATTGTGGAGGCTGGAGACGAGACGAAGTATCATCTATTGGTCAGAGACAGGATGTTCGAAGTTGGCCAACTGATCACCCAAACTTTTTAATCGTTGACAATAAGCAATAGCATTGCCGCACTGAAAAATTGTTCAATACTTATAGAGGTGAAAATGTTTTCTAGATAAATTACCTGTGATTTTTTATTGTCCTGAAAGATATCTTGAAGTCGAGTCCATGTTTCTAATGTAGTAGACCCCTTCGTAAGAATTGTTTGAAGAAGGTCGGTAGATATCGTATCATATATCCACTGTTTCACAGCACCATCAAGTCTTCTCCACATAGAATCATCAAGATCAGTCGGGCGGAGAATTGCGGTATTAATATGAGCATGGACATTATAAGTAAGAGCATGATTTTCAAAGAGTTCGGCCAAATTAGAGTATTGAACAGTCTCTATATCCAAAAGTAGTGGAATATGGTTTTTAATGTTTGTGAGACCTAAGGATGGATGAAATATGATTGACGTTGGCGGTGGAGGGGGTGAATCACTATGCTTCTAATCACCCATGATAAACACACGCAAAGAGAAAGAAAAGAAGAGTTGACTTTGAGGAGGAATGAAAAATAGTAGCAACAAAAGTCTAAACCTAGGCTGTGATACCATGTTGGATCGTCATAATCTCTTTGAGTGGAGAGATTTCTATGGATCACAATAAATAGGATTACAGAGGGTCAATCTTAACTATGTTAGGAAACCTGACAACAAAAGGAAGTATTTACTAAATAAATATCCTGAACCTATGAAGAGAATTATTCTTGTTGGAGTTAAGGCTTGGAAAAGCCTTGGCTCATTTTCTTGTTTGTCCCACATTGCTTGTGGGAGGGAATTTCTTCATGTTTATATATTTCCTCCCTCCTTCCATCTATTGAGTTGTGACTAGAGATGCTTTTGTGGTTGGATGATATGTTTGGTTTGGGCTTGCTATCACACACGCGCGCCGCCCGCCCGGACCGGGCCAGGGCCATGGGCCTTGGGCTTTGGGCTTTGGGGAATAAACTTAACTTAACTAAAGTTTTGGACCCGGGAGCTACGCGTGTGTGGCCGTTGGAATTCTGTAACGTTTTACCGTTACAGTATTCATGGCAATCCCTAATTATCCGCCTATTGATTTCTGTCTTGATTGCTATCCGTTTTTTGGCTTGATTCTTCCCTATAAAATCAGTGCCATTCTGTTCAGTCAGACACACAAAAACAAACACTCTTCTCTCTTCCCTTCTCTTCTCTATTCCTTGGTTTTCGTGCTATTCTCTAAAGCTCAGTTTGCTAGTGGTGGAATTCTTAGCTGCTGTGTAAACCTTGGGGAGCATTCCGGCCAAGATCGATAACCACCATTGTCGGGCCGTAATTGCTTTCAAGTCAGTGATCTCCTATCACGGCACAGCCTTGAAAGTTATCTATTTCTGCCTTTGCGAAACTCTTATTCCAACAATTCACATATATTCTCTATCATCAAGATTGTTACTTTATTCATAATCTGATCTTTTTTTTTTTTTTTTTTTTTTCATTATTACTTATTTTTATTACTTTAGTAATTGACTAACTTGTTTATAATAATTTAGAGGTTACTGTTCTAGGATTAATTATTGCACTTGACTTAGGCCTTGTAACTTATTTTCATTTCAGTTCAATTTAGCTCATTTCAGTTCAGTTCTTATCTTATGTTCAGCTCATTTTCATTTAGTTCACTTCAACTCAACATTTCAATTCAGTTTCTCGCAGTCCGAAATAACAGATTCTTAGTGGTCGAACATATATGTAGTGGTTGAAACACAATTTTTTTAAATATTTAGAATTAATTGCAAATTATAATTGACACCAATTTAGAAAAGCACTAGTCTAAATTTAAAGAGTAAGAAAATTAGGATACCGATGAAGTTTGGTTGTGCTTCAAACATGGAAATTTACATCAAAGTATGTAATTTCTTTACTTTTGCTTGTATGTTTGTGATCTGTTGAGCTTGGCCTGTAGTATTTCCTTACCTTGGTAATAAAAAAAGATCTTATAATTACCAAAAAAAAATTGAAGGATATGGATGATGACTATAACTTTGTTGTGTTACTCCACTTATGTATTGACAATTAATTTTAGGATTTGAACCCTACTTAATTTGTATGCGGTTAGACTCCTTTGAGTTTTTTTTTTGACCCATTATTAGTCGTAAAAAGTTAAAGCCTAGTGAATTATAGAAAGGGACCATTTGATCTCATGTTAAAGATGAAACTCATTTGTGAGTTTGGTATAGGGGTGTAAATAAGACGAGATAACTCGCGAACTACTTGAGACCGACTCAGTCAAAACTAGGTCAAAGCTTGACTCGGTCTCGAATCGTCTCGAACTCGACTTGAGATGTTGTCGAGTTTAGTTGAGCAACTCGATACTCGAATCGAAAACTCATGAAAAGTTAGAATAACCAATTATCAATATCAAAATATTTAAGCTCAACATTTTTCTACCTTAAGGTTGCTTTTAACATGAAACACTTGTAAGCTACTCGAAATCTACTCGATTAAAGCTTGATTCGATCAAAACTCGACTAGTTCAAATTTCGATTCGAGTGAGTTCGACTCAACTCGAGCTCGACTCGAAATGCTAACGAGCAGAGTCGAGGTAGCTCTAACTCGAACTCGACTCGCATCATATAATTTATACACCTAGTTTGGTAGGCCTTGTGCAATCAAACCCCTTATTGTCAATTGATTATTGGACGCAACTTCCTCTAAATTTGTAAATGATCTGAAATTGAGTGCAGTCCATAACCAATTAACGATCAATCATCTTGCTAAAATTAGTTGGATAAAAAAATAGAAAGTATATAAAATATACTTCATCCGTTTAGAATTAATTGCCCTATTTGTATAGTGTTTACTATTCACTTCTTATATTTTAATTGTCTTTGGTGATTTATATTTTAGAAAAAATAGTGTTATATGAGATCTTGTTAAAGTCATTTCAAAATATATGTTTTAATATCAACTTTTTATAGTTTTTACTTATTGATGATAAAAGATGTTAATGTTTGAAATCATGCATTGGCAAGCGTAAAAACATAAAAGAGTGCAACTATTTTTAAACGGATGAAGTATATATGAGTATATCTACACTTGGTTATATATATTTCTCTAATAAAGTTAATTAATAAATTATTCACTCCGGTTATTATATTTATGAAGCCTTTTTTCTAATATTATATGTATGATCAAGAAAAATTGGGAAAAAAAGTTGCAGTCCAAAGCTCAAAGCTATTCAAGTAAGTGTATACTAAGCTCAAAGTAGTACTTGCTAATAATAGCTGGATAAACATTGATAGCTTGCTAGTTTGAGAGGAAAAGAAATTTCATGAAACTGTCATGATCTGGTTTGTATCATAGAAGTAATTACTAAGCATTAAGAATAGAGGCATAATGACCAATAATAAGTTACAACTTGCAAAAATCAGGAGAAACGAAAACTTCTACATTTAGTGATCAAGGACTTGACCCCACCAGGCCACCACCATGCTTTCTTCAACCGTTTAGAGAAATTGGCTACTAAAATTGGACCACATTGTTCATAACAGACTGGCAATAACCTCATCATCTTATCTAGATTAGTCATGTTAACCTTCAACTAACACCATGTGGACTTTCAGTTTATCCATATGTTGGCTGAGATGTAAAGTTGGTTGTTGATCTTCGTTTTCTTGGATAAATCGTCAACCTTAAAAGGCTTCTAATAGTATTAAGGCATATTATGATTGCGAATGTTTTCTTTATAATTGTAGTTACTAGTTAACATATCCGAGTTGACTACTATTTTTGGGCAAAATTACGTGATCCACTGATCCTCATGGTAATTTACTAGTTAGTTTATATGTGTACTTATTTTCCCAATAAGTGAATCTATATAAATCTCTATTATATAAGTCAAAGGGAAGATATAGAAGTGGTAGATCAATAGAGTATCATCCTGTATGGTATTGTCCAGGATTCGAATTCTCAACCCAACAATATGTTAGATCATTTACTTCTGAACTGTTTAGCCTTGTACCAACCTTCAAGTTGGTGTGCCATGCTGGCTACTAGCCTAGCAAGGGTTGGTCTTCTCAATTATCTTTCCTAATAGAAAAAAGTCAGGGAATAATGTTGACTACCTATGAATTTACATATTCACCCCTCCATAACATAAATATTACAATTCAACTACACCTTCCAACAATAAATCAAAAACCATTACACCCATAAACTTTCCAAAAAAAGATTCAATCAAATCTCTATTAAACACAATCAACTAATATAATAGTCAATCACATAAATTTGTCAATAAAAAAGATTCAAGTAAATTCAATTCACATCCAATCAACTAAAAAAATTATAATTAAGAATTTACCAAAAATTAAATAAAAAAAAACACATCATTCTCATTACAGAGACAACTCCTATTCAAGCTCAAATAAAATTTTCTATAATACAAAATTAATCACAAACACAAACTAAAAAAAAAAATTAAGTTTTCTTCATTACTTGAATAAGCAATTTCATCACTTATAACTTATTAAAACGTTTTTAAATATTATGTGTAAGTATTTAAATCTCTTTTACTCACCAAATGTTTTAAAATCACTTATACTTATTAAAATGTTTTTAAATCACTTATACTTATTAAAATATTTTTAAATACTATTTTTGATTTATTTTATTACCAAGCAATAGCTATGCCCAAAATGTCACTATACGCATAGCGTACATAAAAAAACTAGCATAAATATATTAAAATGCATTCCTAAAGAAGGAATTGTGTCACGTGGCGCTCTCTCTAAGGGTGTTTTACTTCATGTAATCCACGTGCAATTAAAAAAATAACTAGAAATTGCATGATATAGGCTTTGATCCCGTGACTTCAAGTTCATATATCAAAGTCTTAACCACTAGACCAAGTGATATTTCATATTATCATTTTGAAGTACAATATTAATAAATGAAAATTTTCATTATTCGAGACATAGCCTGGACCTAATAACTAGTCTATACAAATATATTAAAAGGCGTGCACAAACAAAAAACTGTGCCACCTGACGCTCTCCCTAGAGAGTTTTAGTTCATGTGATCCACATACAATAAAAAAAAATTAGAAATTGTGTAGTATAAGGTTTGATCCCGAGACCTCAAGTACATATACTAAAGTATTAACCACTAGGCTAAGTTGTATTTAGCGTTATTATCATAAAGTATTATATTAATAAATGAAATTGTTTCTTACTCGGGGCACAGCTCGGACCTAATAACTAGTTTCATACTAAAACTTGAACAAGTACGTAATTAGATAATTTGAATTATCCGTTTAAGTGATAAATCATACGACCTGAACTTAGACTTGAAATTTGATTTAATCCAAAAAAAATTACATGAACATACTGTTACTTTAGTATAATAATATGATATAAATATAAATCTTAATGATACTAACCTGAGAGGCTGAGATCAAATTATACGACTCTTATCACTTTGGTATGACGTAATGTAAATCTACCCAAAAACAAATCCATTCCCAGTGATCCGCTTGCCACTTTAAGACCTACTATACATATTGAGCCTTGAAGCACATATTAACGGATCTCAAAAATAGAGTATGAATTTATGGCTATACGCTTTTTTGTATGACTATAGTAACCAAGTGTTATAGAAGTATAAAATGTGCGCATATATCGTCAATAAAACGATGCTTATGAGAATCAATTTCATCACACATTGAATCATGGCGTCTTTGGTCATACATGAACAAAAAATAAATGAAGGTACGTTGACAATAGTGATGAATCTTTGTCTAGCTAACCTCAAAAAAAATTCACCCTAATCTGCACCGTAGTGCATTCCACTCCCAGAAATATGTTTTACCACATATATATATCTAACTTGTGGTGTTTACTAATGCTAAATTATGGGGGGGGGGGAACTCATATATGCAGATGGAGAAATTTGACCATAGATTGTAGTTACATGCTGAGAAGTCTAACCACAAAGAATCGCAAGACTAAAGTGTGAAAAATGAATTATATATTGATACATAGCACATAAAAACACTTACCCTTTTTTTCGACATCGAGAAAACGTGCATTAATTAAACAATGAAGTACATCCTATTACTAATACAAATCAACATAAAACAAAGTAATAACTAAATGAGCTTTATTAGTTCTTACATGCCCTAAAAAAACAAACACAAATGAAACTGATAGAGAGTCGCCGATTAAGGAGGGTGTCGCTGGTCGATGATTATTTTGGTGGAGTCAAAATTTTTATAACTGATGGAAGCGGTAGGAGAAGCGAATGTCGTTCATGATCCGGACAACCGAAGGCAAGATTTACATCTTGCCACATGAGCAATCTTAAGGAACTTCTGACGCTTGGGATTCTAGGCTCATGATCTGTTGAAGAGTCACGTTCTTAGGTGACTCATGAGTCATGACTCTCTCTTGAGAGTACTTTAGGTTTCTCCAATAGTAAGAGAAATGGGGCGTGGTGAAATCCACCAGTTAAACTGGGATGCCGCCTACAGATTTGAATTTTTCAAAGCAAGGACCAACAAGATCGTTGCCAAGCTAGAAGGAGAGCTCAACAGTTTGAGCTCGCGAACACGCCGTCGGCTTATGAAACCGGAAATGTCGGAACCAGGAAAAGTTTTCATCTCCTCGACCATGGTCACACTTCTCATCCTCTTGTAACCTATTCATTAATCATGAAATCTACAAAGACATGTTCTATGACTAAAGTCATAATCCATCAATCCTTATGTAACTAGGAACCATGTTTGAGTTGCCATAACCAACTACGACACCAACACTGACCACATAGACGAGGAAAAAAAGCAGCAAAACATAGATCTAACATAGGTCGGGAAGGGAGCACCAACCACCAGGGGGCACAACAAGAATGTTAGGGTTTAGCGTCCGACCAAATTGGACGGTAAAAATGCGGAGTTGGACGCTAAACTAATTAGCGTCCGACAATGGACGCTAAACAGCTGATGCAAAACACCTGGTCGCTAATGGCTAGCTTAGCGTCCGCTAGACGGACACTAAATTTTAGCGACCGCGTTTGAACTTTTAACGTCCGTTTCCGTGTCTGACGCCAACTAGCGTCGGTTTGTGGTGGCGGACGCTAGTTAGCGTCTGTTTGTGGTGGCGGACGCTAGTTAGCGTCGGTCATGGCGGACGCAAATTACCGTCCGCTGCCACACGCGGACGCTAGTTGGCGTCTGCTTATCGGACACTAACTGTACCAGACGGTCGCTAATGCCTCGACCTTTTCTATAGGTCCAATGACTTTAAGCGGACGTTAATCTCCAATGGCGGACGCTAATTTCTTTTTTTTTTTTTAATGATTGTAATTGAATAGTTTTTAACCTGTTTCGTTTTCCAATCAAATATATACTCAAGCTGTCCGCTAATGCGCCGAATTCTGCACTAATGACCTGTTTGCATTAAATATAAATTCATAAATACACTAATATAAATTCATAAATACACTAATATAAATTCATACATACATAAAAATAAGTTAACGGTTTTAACTAAATTATATGTTTTCACGTTCCGAAATATAAACAAGATAGATAGTGCAAGCTAATGTAGGATCCTAAGTCGCACACGCATCACCACCGCCGGTGGGGGGGTCTCGAGGCCCGGGAGGGGGGAATGAACCACCACACTGGCTCATCATCTGGTTGTATGTCTCCATAGTGGCCCAAAAAACTGAACTTGACCAACTAAGTTGGAAGGGATCGAACACGACACAATACCATAAACAGGGGAAGGGGGAAGGGAAGCCCGAAGCACAACCAAAAGAAGGGGGAAAGGAGGCCCGACTGACGAAGACCATGGGAGGGGATGGGAAGCCCGACGCACAACAACCAGGGGAGGGGTTAGGGAGGCCCAATAAACTGAAACATAATCGAAAATTAGGGGATGGGAGGGGGTGCCCAACAAACAAAAATAGGGGAGGGGAAGGTGGTACCCGACGCACGACCAGGGGATGGGAAAGGAGTTGTAGAAGACGCGATGAAAACCGCCAACTCGAACGAAAGCGGAGCAACGTGATGGAAGCTAGGGCGACACGAAGGAAGGGACAGAGACGAAGGGAATAATCAGCCGGAAACGAAGAGAACCTACGGAAACACTAAGATAAACGAAAGAAAAGGCTATGAAAAAACAATGGGAACTCGCCGGAGAACCCGTCAGTGACCTATGCGGCGCCGGAATTTCGGCGAGTTCCTAGGGTTAGGTTTTGAGACTAGGTTTTGAGGAGAGAGGACAGGGCAAAAGTTTAGAGAGAAAAGGAAATGTGAAATGAAATCTAAGACGTAAAAACACTCATATTACAAGAAACGTTGTTAATAATTTACAATTTTAAGTAATCGTGTAAACCCAAAAAAAATCTATCTTTACTGCGTGTTACAAATATTTTCTTTTAAGAGAACATTAGCTACTACGATAGGTTTCCTAAAAATGCTCAAGTCCACTGTTGAAGAAAATGATCTGATCTACTCCATATTAGATGTATCATGTATATATCTTACCTTTCAAAAAAAAAAATGTATATATCTTACATAATAAAATTTTGTACATACTCAACTTAGGAGATATCTCTTAGATTTTTCCGCAATCTGGGTTTACATACACGGGTTTACATGGATGTTAATGCAAGTATACGACTACAATCTATTAGGAAACAAGATATACAAACAAGACAAAATAAAAACATAACAAAAACATGAAAATCTTATTGTGCACATGTGACCAAGCTAGCCATGTCCTACAACAAGACATGATCGTGTAATGCAACAAACACATTGTACCACGCAAATTAGATCATGCACCGAGGTGTAGGATGAGCATCCTACACCTTGCCCATGTGGCTGACTTTTGGCAATATTTTTGAAAGTGGGCCAGCTCTTTCTCTCTCATCACGTGAAACAATTTTTTTAATGTACAAATGCATATGGTTTGGTGTACAATAATCTACGAGTGTACATTTAGGGATTTTCAGTGATCAAAACAATGACCATCAATGTACATTGTGATTTTATTGAATTTCGGTATGAGAATGTAATTGTACATATTGAATTTCATTAGTGAACAAACATCAAACACACCAGTGTACAAAGAATGGAAATTACTCACTTGACATATTTCGGTATGGGACTGTAATTGTACATATTGAATTTCATTACTGAACAAACATCAACACACCCAGTGTACAAAGATTGCAAATTACTCACTTGACATCAACTTCATGAATTGGGTTAATTTCAGCTGGGGATTGTCATTGTACATTTTGATTTTATTAATGAACAACCATGAAGCCAAGGATGTACAAGGAGGTTGAGTGTGGAAAAGAGAGAAGTGGTGAATTTCGGTATGAGACTGTAATTGTACATATTGAATTTCATTAGTGAACAAACATCAACACGCCTAGTGTACAAATTTTGCAAATTACTCACTTGACATCAGCTTCAGGAATTGGGTTACTTTCAGCTGGGGGGCTGTCATTGTACATTTTGATTTTGTTAATGAACAACCACGAAGCCAAGAATGTACAAGGAGGTTGAGTGTGGAAAAGAGAGAAGTGGTGAACAGTATATGAGGGGACATCAAATCAGTTATTAAATGGTGAACAGTAAATGTCAAATCATTTACTTTTTGAATTTTCGATTTTGTACATTGGATGTAAGGGGAATGTACATTGGCTGTCAAATCAATTACTTTTTGCATGTTGAATTGTGCGTTTTATTCTTCTTGCCTTGCGTTTTGGACAAGGTGCAGGATGCTCATCCTACACCTTGGTGCACCATCTACGCATTGATTGTACCATGGGTAATTTATACAAATAAATTTCACTTAGGATGCATTCGCTTCATCTTAACTGAATTTATCTGAACTTATTGAATATGATTGGACTTGATTCAACTTATTGGACCTGATTGAATTTAATTGGAACTTATTAGACCTAATTGAAATTTATTAACCTGGTTGGAACTTATTAGACCCGATTGGACCTGATTGAAACTTATCAGGCATCATTGCTCATTGACTTATTAGAACTTGTTGGATCTAATTGAAACTTATTGGAATTTGTTGGACCTGATTGGAACTTATTGGACCTGATTGAAACTTATTGAAATGATCAGACCTTATTGGACCTGATTGGACCTAATTGATACTCATCTAAACTTGTTTGATCTGATTTGAACTAAATATCATCTTATCTAAACTGATTGGAAACTGAAACTTACTCGCTCTGTGTTTTATCTTTCTCATTTAATATCTTGACACAATTCACACATAGAGAGAATCTTCTCAATTTTTTTCAATTTATAAGAAAAAATATAGTCATGTGGTGTCTTATTTGATTCGTCTAAATTAATACTTTATTAATACTCAATCATTATAATTTTTACTAATAAATAATGAAAGATATTTATTTTAAAGAGGCGCATTGGGAGACATGCACTAGAAAATGAGAAGGATAAAAAAAATAGAGCGAGTATTCTTTAAGGCGAAGAGAATACGTCCTTATTTGAATGTATCTTAATGCATATTAACTTATTAGAGTCTATCAAAACTTATTAGAATATATTAAACTTATTTTACTAATATTTTCTCGTATCTTTTTGTTTTTCCCACTTTACTTTTGGAGAGTCACCAAGGAACTGAGTTAGTGAAAAATCGGAATCACATGGGTTGTTTTTCTAAGAGATATTATAAATACTCTAATTATGATTAAATTAATAAGGTTATATATAACTAATGAAATGATCATCAAACATATATTATTAAAACTTACTAATATAACTACAATAATTATTACACGGTTATATATGAATACTCATGTGCCTTCCATTAATAATAACAAAGATTATTAAAAAAAAATGGAGTTAATTTGAACTTATTGCATGTAATATAAAATTATTGAAACTTACTTATTTGAATTTGTTGGACCTAATTTAAATTTAATTTTTTTAAAAAAAGTAAAAATAGGTTGAATAGAACATTACACGTTTCCAGACTACCATGACGCTATCATGCCCTTGAATTCGACAAGGTTGTGTCTGCGCAGTTGCTAGTCTTTGCTTATTGTCCTTGTATCTCCTTCCTAGCATGATCAAGATTACTTCACAACTCACCACGTGATCACAAATCCACTATTATGTTGGCTTGGTGTACAACTTACTAAACTTGGAACACACAAAAAACTAATAATTATGGTTAGCTAAGTGAAATATATGAGGTTATGGGCCTCACATAGTGCACTAATAAAACTAACCTTACTACCAGACCCATACTATCAACAATTTAGTTGATCAAAATTTAGTCAAATAGCCTTCCTAATATAAAACTGCCTACCATTAAGAAATTAAAATAAAAGATTACTTTGTGACTCACTATGTGCTCACAAACCGGTTAACATGTTGATTTAGTGTGCAACTAAATTGACATTATACACACCCAAAAAAAAAAAGGACTACTACAGTCAGCTAAATAAAATATATGAGCTAGGTTATGGGTCTCAAACAGAATGCACTAATAAAAGTACCTCGATTACTAAATCTATACAATCAATAACTTAGATGATTAAATTTTAGTCCAATAACTAACCTACTTATATAGAACTGCCTAGCACTAAAAAATCAAAATAAAACATGTAGACATAAAATGAAAACAAGCTTAAAGATAAGTAGATTAACAAGTGCATCACAAGAATGAAAGAAAGAGACAATAATGGAGGTATGTAAGGAGGGGGAGAGTACTTGGTAGTTGTAGGGCTAGAAAAAAATGGTTGCATAATTAGCTGGTGAAAATGTCCCACCAAAGAATGGAGGTGGGGGTGTAACGCATTTAATTTTGTAAACTTATATTAAAATGTACATAATTTTTTTAAAGGAGTTTCACATATCACAATTCATATCCAACCCCCCTCTTTGGCAGTTTGGCCCCTTCCTCTCCTTCCCCTGAAAAAGAGCCCACATGTTCCCACCAGAAGGGAATAAAGCAACATTGAATGAGACGAATTTGGGGTAATCTCTCCACCTTTGAGATCATTTTTCCAGACAGCTATGACAATGGCGTAGACTTTCCCCAACATTTGATGTGTCTAGTTTCTACCCACATATTTTCTTCTTTCTCCCTCTTCTCCCTACTACTTCATCAGAATCTCTTTTCTTTTCTTTATTATTCTCTCTCTTTCTCATCTCTTTTGTCTTTGCTTGATTTAGAAACTATATTTATTAAGTCTTTACTTAACATAAATAATAGGTTTTTGTTTCATCATGATGATACCTTAAAATATTCCATTACTTTAATTCCTTTTTTTGACTAAGGCGTAGTATTATTAGTTTATTAAACTAGATCAAAGTAACCACGATATGATAGATAGATATTGCCATGCATTCTTTAAAAGAATACCTGTTTCTGCATGTTTTCAGGTCGTTTTCTTTCCTTCTCAAAGCTTCATATGATGAGACTACTCCATTAAAATAGGAACTGTACATGGTGAAAACACAGTAGTTGGCGTGGTGTAACAAGATTTGACTAGACACACCACGTACATACCATTATTGAGCTTAGGAGTAGTATACTTCTACTAGTTTGAGTAGTGATCATCATAGTGTGTTTGGAAGATATTACTCTAGAGATTTTGTTTTGAGACATCATCATAGCTATTTTCATTTGTACCTCTTTCAAACCGAAAGATTTCATGATGCACACTTACTATGCTGTATGACAATATAAAACTCTCATAACTTAACTACAGATGCACTATAAGACAATTCAAAACCCTCACAACCTCGATATAAAGTATATTTTCATTGGATGAAATGAGTTTGATTGTACAATATACTTCCTTTGTTTAGAAATAGTTGCACCATTTCTAACTTTCACGCACGCATGCCGATGTATGGTTTCAAACATTAATATCTTTAATTATCAACAAGTAAAAAATATAAAAAGATTATTTTAAAAAAATTTACATCGAGACAAATCTAACAAGACCCCCACGTGACTATGTTTTTCCTAAAATATAAATCACCAAAGACAATCGAAGTGTAAGATGTGAATAATGCATAAAATAGAAATGGTGTAACTATTTCTAAACGGAGGAAGTATGATTTACAACAGAAGTAAAGTATATTATCTTACTCTAAACCAGCAAATAGTAATACCAAGCTTTAAAGTTTAAGTAAATTACTTGTTCATATATCATTGTTTTCATTGGGACGTATTTGGTTATAAGACTTAGAATATTATAATTCCTCGTTTTTTATTTTGTTGTTCCACATCGACTTTTACACTTGTTGATGCACATCTTGACCATTATAATTACCAATTAGAAACAATTGTATGAAGTTGATATTATGCAATATGTTACATTAAATTCAAAGAGATAATATTGCTTACCCATTACAATAGCTTGGAAATAACAAATGTTACCTAATAATAACAACAATTCGCAAGCGTTCTCAGCAATAAATTAGGGATCTAAGCTATTTATTCTCTAAAAATTTCCCAATTATTCTTCTTTATCTTTTATGGATGTAGTGAAATGTGGTATGACATATTGCAATTAATTTCGCAGTTCAAGAACATGTGCTATTCTTATATATTACGAGTAATCCTTTTATTGCATATATGAACGTAGCAAAAATACACTCTAGTACCATATGACTCAACTACAAAGAGCAAATGCTTCTGGTCCTTCAAAGTGGAGGTGACGAGGAGGTCTTTTAGAAGTTACCCTTAGCCTTAAGAGTTTCTCTTTGTGGTTGAGTCATATGGTACTAGAGTGTATGACCCAACACAAATATTGGTGTTTGGCTAAAAGAGCAAATACAATATACTTACTTACGCATAAGAGTTTCTTATATGGCTTAAAGAGCTCTTCATCACATATATTATACTCTCTATAATCATCTTCCTTGGGTCATTACAATAATTACCTAATTGTTAGACACATATCTGTTGCTAAAAAAGTCACTTGTTTAATACTCTTTAATCGTCGAAATTAAATCAAACAACATACACTAATCTATCATCATGCATGTTTAAGATGATGATATAATTGCAATAGCAATGAGATATCTATTGCATTTTGGTTTATTTAGTTCTTCCGTTCTATATTAATTGCAACGCTTTCCTTATTCGGAAGTTTCTCATCTGTCCCTCATTTGATAATATATTATCTTCTCTCTGTCTCTATTCGATCTATCACATTTGTCTCGCTTTTTATTTATCTCTCTCTTTTTCACATGAGTTTCTTAAGAAATGTGTCAATTAGAAAAGATATTGCAATAATAAGGAAAATGAAAAAGTATGTACATATTATGAGAATATTTAAGGTCTGGAAAAATAGATATATTTCAAGATTGAGGAAGACTCGAGTTTTGGCCATTTTCAGGATTCACTAGCACACAACGGTTAAGGTTTCAAGAATGGTAATATATTTTGGAAGTCCCATAGGTTTTTATCGAATTTTTATAGGAATGTTTACTAGATAGGCTCTTCTCATGAATATCTTCTCTCTTTTAACATGACTACATTTATTAAGGAATCCTAGTGGAAAAGAATAAAAATTGAGATGTGCCTTTTCCTAATAGGTTCCTTCCCTTCTCCACCTTTCTATATTCAACTACTATGTTCTCTCTCGATAGAGTTGCATTATTTCTTTCTTAATAGAACTCTAACAGGGTTCACCAATCTATCATCAATTTTATTCACGAGCTTCATTTAATATAATCAAGATCAGAATCTCGAGAATATTGTCACTTTTAAGCATAGTGTATATATTACCCCAATTGAACTTTTAATTACAATAAATCAGAGTACAATCTCCATATACTAGGTTGATGTATTAGTGTATTTATTAACCAATCATCAACTCATAATATAGTTTGCAAAGCCGAATTATCACATTGTTGTGATCCTATTTATCTCTACATTGATTTAAGTCATTAGCTTATTACATCACATAACCTCCTAGCTAGTAATGATCTAGAAGAATTAAAATTCATGAGACTTCTTCATCCGACATGATTCAGATCACAAACTTGGATTGCTGGACAACCATCACTATATCATGAAGCCAGGAGCATCATGATTTGAGGAAACATACAATTCAAAATAATTGAACATATATACTTCCTCCGTTTCATACTACTCGCTACACTTTCCATTGTGAGAAGTTTTACATTACTTACTACACTTTCTTTTTGAACAATAAACTCTCTCTATCTCTCTCCTCTCACATAGGTCCATTTTCTTTTTACTCTCTACCTCTTTCTTCTCCAAAAATTATCTAGGAGTCCGTGAATTGAGAAATGTAGCGAATAATATGAAACTGAGAAAGTAGTAATTTTCTTGTTTATCGGCATGTCACCATTTTATGATATGATCATATGAATGGGGTTCAAAAAAAATGTTTCATAAGCTGGGAACTTTCGGTTTCAGCCATTTTCCGGCTTCACTAGCTCAGATTTGGCCGAGGCTTCGAGAACAAAAAATTTTCGAAAACGTAAAAAACCTCGAAGTCGTGCTCCATAGCATTCGACAACGCAAATTTAATCATAGGTAGTGTACGTCACTACATACACTTTCTAAGTTAAACCACATTTACACTTTCAAAGTGAAACCAAATTTAGAACTCATATATGTATGTTTCATATCTTTAGTCTCTCTTAACTTTGGATATAAGCATTAAATAAAGTGCTCTCATAACGGTAAGAAAGAGTAGCACTAAATTCAGTTTCGCAGAACCAATACTTTCACAATACATGCCACATAAAAGGGTATAATAATAAAGTCCTTTTGAAGACAGAGAGTGGGAGCAAAGTAACTCCACAACAAGGAAGAAGAAAAAAAAAGGGTATAATGTTCAAAGAGTGAAGTAAGATTACCAAAAAAAATTATCATACATCCAGTGTACCGTGAACATGTTTCACTCAAGGTTATTTTTAGCTCATTACTCATTTGAATTCCAACTGAGCAAAATGTGCAATAAAGAAGACTTTCGAATGAGCAAATGAGAAAAAAATAGTTTTGGGTGTACCATGCACATAAAACACCCGAGTGTACGAGAAATGAACTCGGAAGATTACAATAGAAAAAACAGAAAATATGAAGATAATTAATAGGGGGAGTTAAACAAAAGAGGTAACGGGCGTAACAAAGAAGCAACCAAACACGAAAGAGAAAATGTGCTCTTTCCCTAAATTCAGTAGTATCACAAAATATAACTCTAACATCACTTATTTTGGAACTTACTCTTTTACTACATCATCCAGCTGTATATATAACGCATGATTCCCCCTTATTCTTCACCAAAAAAAACTAACCTTTACCCAAAAAAAAAAAAAAAAATACTTTGAAATTAAGTCAAGGAAAAAAAAAAGGGGAATAAAGTTGAAGTATCTTTTGCCCAATGAGATGAAGTTTTTGAAAGAGTAACAGCAACCGTGAGCTGAAAGTGTAGAAAAAATAAAGGAGGAAATTAAGGAAAAATAAGGGATAAGTATGGAGTAAAATTAGTAGATAAGATTATGAGAGCAAAAGAAAGGAGAAGATGACAGATGTTAATGAAAACAAAAATATACTCAAACACCTAAGTTTGGTTTGCATGCTAAACACGTTTGATTCTACTTTGGAACTCTTCTATTCAATGAATTTTGATTTAATGTACATGATATCATATGATCTCATCTTCCTACATTAATACTAACTTGCTTAGTTATATTATTAATATCTATATTTACTAAGTACTAACTAACTACTAGTACACAAAATTGTGTACTACTAGCTAGTAGTAATTGATATTCCATTAATGTTTTGAGCCATTCATTAAAATTGTGTGATTGGGTTGAATGTAGATTAATAATGTGGTACGTATATTAGGGTTATGATTTCATGGTACTCGATTTCGAGTTTTTGATTTATTTGTCTACCCCAGAAGTTGTTCTGGGGTAGACGCAGAGCTTTTTTTTAGTAAACTCTTCATAGTTTTCTTTCCGAAGAAATTAAAAATGAAAAATAAAAAGAATAGTTGATTAATGTTACAAGAAATAAAATTGGAGAATGAGCAATTGCTGAATAATGTGAATATGATGATATTAATAATAAAAATATTGAATCAACTCAATCTCAAAATTTCTCGTAATATAATGTACTGGGATATAAATATTTGAGCAGCTAGCAGCCTAGCACCACCAAGAAGCTAAGTACATCATCATCATCAACGTCCTAGAATGAGAGAAAAAGAGAAACGAGAGAGAGTTTAGCACTACAACTACTACTAATACTCTTCCAAACATTTAAACCCTAAAATAAAAAACTCTAAATTACCGACCAATTTATGAATAATGCACTTAAAAATTACTCACTAATACCACAAATGACACAGCACATAACAACAAACAACAAATTGATCTCAAGAAAAGAAATCCATAGTCTAGTAATAATACTAGCTAGTATGCTTATTATAGAAAGGCATAATGATGATAAATATTTAGGGCTTTTTACCAAGTGTATGCTTGTTATTATGCATCCAAACTTTAAGCACTTGACGCTTAACTTGAACTTCAGCACAGAATTGTTGCACAGCAGCTTCATCATGTTTCTGAATTCTCCACCCCAATTTCTCAGCAAATGCAAGCATCTTATCTTTTTGTTCTTGACTAAACTTAGTCCTGTGTCTCTTTTTTGGTACCATCATCATTGCACTACCTCCACCACCACCACCACCTCCTCCGCTCTCTCGTCTCCCATCCCCTCCGCTACTGCTCGGGTGAGACATATCATCCGCCATATCGCCACTATGTGTCCCACCCGATGTAGAGGGGAGAGCAGCGAGAGGCGTATTACTATAATGATGGCGCATGTGGTGCGAGTGCGGGTGCTGATGCTGATGCTGATGTTGCTGATGGTAAGCAGATGCAGGTGGAGCTGGAGTCCTATAGTATGCTGAGAATTGCGGGTACATTGTACTTGCTGGTGCAGCAGCTGCTGCTGCTGCTGCTGCAGGTGATTGTATAGGTGGAGATGATATCATTGTACTATTATTATCACCATTGTTTGTGTCGGTTTCTTTGCGGTGGAAGTTGCGGTGACAGTTACAAGCAGCGCATTTTAGTGCGTCGAGTGAGCCTTCTGCACCAGCTGCCATGAACTCACCGCAACCATCTACTGCGTGACCTCCGATGTTTACTGCGTGATTCTTTAAGCATTCTCTGTACCTCACCGCACTAGATCTTCTCTCTCCTCCACCTCCACTCGGTGGGTTGACTCGGGGTCGACTCGGTACTGAGTTGCCTCCTGTAATTGAGTCGTAACTAGGGGGGATTATAGCTGCTGGTTGTGGTGGTGGGGGTGGTATGGTAATTTCATCTTCATCTTCATCTTCCTCTTCTTGTTCTTCATCGTGTTCGTCTTCAAACTCCATCTCTTTTTTTTTTTTTGTTTCTGTAAGAAAATAAAAAGTTTTACCTCGTAATTTTCTTTTTTGGGATTAATTAAACTTGTAAATTAATTGCATAGAAGATCTGGGTTTTGGGAGTTGATGATGATGGATTTTGGTCGGAGAGAGAAAATAAAAGGTTTTTGGGTTTTTTTTTTTTTGGGTTTTGAAAAAAGAAATAGTATAATTTTTATGTAAAAATGTTGATAGTTGAACAAAGTATATGAAGAGAGAGTTGAAAAATGAAAGAGGGGGTTTATTCTATAAAAGTGGGGGGTTTGGGTTTAAGTGAGGGTAGGAAGAAGATAAGAGATTGAGGATGAGATGAGATGAGACTTTGAAAGAGAGAGGATGAGAGTGTGGACATCAATTACCCGATCTGCTGCAAGAAAATTTTAAATAAAATTAAAGGAAAGTGTGTCCTACTTTCAGTCTTTCATCTTTTGCCTCATTTTGCTTTTCTTAATTTTACCTTATTCTAATTTTCACTCAATTGCTCTACTTCATCTTCAGCCTTCCTGTGGAACTATACCATAACTCAAAGTCCATACTCCATGAGTAATATTGTAACTTTTAGCTATAGGTAGACCCGTTAATGGACATGGTAGCTCAATGGGTGTTAATGTGTTATTAGAGGTGGTAAAAACTTATACATACGAGTCATAATTCGACCGGAACTTAATACGAAATTAACGGGTTTGAGTTAAGGTTTTCAATATGTTTAAGTAAGCGGGTTGAGCCGACATAACCAGTTTATCAAACGAGTTGGGTTAGGGTTGAACATTTTAATGCGAACATGACACGACAACCCGTTTAACTATTATTCTACTATCAATATTATTATTAGTTTGGCTTGAAATAATTTGAATATTTTTTTATAAATATATAAGATTTATTCTTTAGTTGTTTAATTTGAAATATAAGACGTCACGCTTGATAAACAGATCAATAAATCAGTCGGATAACCCGTCTTATAGGTTAGGGTTGAGGGTGTTTGGACCATTTAATGCACCGATGGACCCAGCACGATAATGACACGACACAACCGGTTTTCTGATTCTATGCTTTACTCATTATGGTTTGGCCTTTCATAGGTATGGTAGACTAGTCAAATGGTTTTATATGTGCTCATTTTATCTATTTTCCCTCCTATACGCACGCTTTCTAATAAGTTCTTTCTTAGCATGTCAATCATCGACCTGCTATTGACTCTTAATTGAAATTCTGATATATTTATCGAGGTGATCAATAAACTCAAAATCACAAAACAACAATTAAAGTCCAAGGTGATTAATGGAATGAATTTTGACAAAAAAAGAAGCAGTTTAAAAAATACTTATACAAAAGTTCATTGTATTAATGATTTTTTTATTATGTTTATTCACCATTTATATAACTTATCTCCCCTACCTACGTACTTTCTCTTCCCTTGATTTTCATGTACGATTGACTTTTTCCAACTAAAATAAAGTTATGATTCGGGAAGGATTCGACCTATTTCAACGTAATACAAAGATAATCAAGTCATGAAACATGTACCAATCATAATTCTTAAGTATTTCTCAAGATAATGTTTATCTCGATATTGGGGAATATTTTTTAAATTTAGTTAATTATTCAAATTAAGCGTAATTTTCATTAAAGAACTTTGTTGAACTCACGTTCAAGTTTATGTGTTAAAAAAGAACAAAAAGCTCAAAGTCCCACATTGGCAGATTTCTAGATTTCTTCCTTCTTTATATATGGTTTTCCTCTTAATAGATTTGTTGGAGGTTTATAGGGAATAAGATGCTAGTAATCAAAAATGCGACCCAGTCAAGGGTGAGTGGTGCGATTGTGGTATATTTTATATCTGTATCATATTCTTGGCCACTGTTACATAATAATTTTGTTCTAATTTTATGCCTTCTATTTCAAAAAATAAATATTCCTCCTTGTTTTGTTTTTCCCTTCTCCGGTATAAATAGCCATCAGTTGGTTTTTACCCAAACACAGTAAAAACTTCTTCTCCTCTAAACATTAAACACTAATAATTATTCATTTTATTTTCTGGTCGTTGTTCTTCGTATTCTCTAATTGTTCCTTTATACAACACTAGATAAAACAATAGTCTTATATCCATGGAGGTTGATTGCCAAGAAGTCATGTATACATAACGAAATAAATTCAACTCTAGCGCAGTGTTCATTCACGCCACGACATTCAAGTTGTTTCGATTGTTCCTACGATTTTAGTTCCTACCTACAAACTTCATATTGAACCGACATATATGCTCATTTTTTTTAATGAGCTACAACTATGAAACTATATCCCCGAATAGCATATGAACCCTAACTATACCATATATCATTTTCAAACTATAACATAAAAATCATTACAATAATATCAATTTCCATAATAATGGCAGACAAAGAACGATGCAAATACTCCAATTTTGTGAATAACTCACTTAACCCTAGATGAATACTACTAACATATATTCTTCGTCTTTAGTATATTTATTTGATCACATGATCTCCAAATAAAAAAATTCAACACATACAAGGGATGTTCTCATAATTTTGATTTTTTCAATCATGTTCAATCAGGTCTAATATGTTCGGGTCTAATTAGGTTCAATATGTTTAAATTAGGTTCAATTAAGTTCAATAAGTTTAAATAAGTTTATATAAGTTCAAATAAGTTTAGGATTTTCATGTGAACCAAACGCAAATCAGTATTATCAATATTTTAAAAAATAAATTTTAGTACAAAAAAGTTCAAATAAGTTTGGTGCAAAAACCCTCAAATATTGATGCTTAAAAATCGAATAGATTAATGAAGTAAGTGATATTCCATGAATTGAAGTCGCCTCCCTTTGTTCGCATCCACCCTCGTCTCCCATATTATTTAAGTGATTGACTAGAACGACGAGTGCCATAACACTCGCCATAATCAGCATCAGTATAAGTGATCAAACGCAACTGAGTAGTAGGATATAAATGTAAAATATAATGCATGATACACTTTAATGCATTATAATGAGTCTCCCGAGGATCATGCATAAAAAGGCATACCTGCTGAACTGCATAAACAATATCTAGACGAGTAAAAGTGATGTACTGCAGAGCACTTGCTAAACTGCGATAATGAGTCGGATCTGCCATAGGAGGACCCAAATACGCAGGCTTACAAGTCCCCATATCTTCACACTCCAATATTTCCAGTGCATACTTTTTCTAAGAAGGAAGTATGTAGGAAGGTATACGAGTAACAGAAATGCCGTACCCAAAAAATAACTGAGAGGCCCCAAATCAGACATAAGAAATTTCATATTTCAAGTGAGTAATGATACGGTCTTGCAAAGCATTAGAAGAGGTGCATAAAATAATATCATCAACATATAGAAGCAGATATGCCACACCGTTACCCTGACAAAAAGTGAATAAAGAGTTGTCACTCTAAGCAACAACAAATCCCATCTGAAGAAGAAAATGTGCAAAACGTTGATACCAAGCTTCGAGAGCTTCTTTGAGGCCATAGAGAGCCTTGCGAAGGCGAAAAACATAATAAGGAAACCTCTTATCAAAAAAATTGGGGGGTTTATGCATATATACTGTTTCCTGTAAGTCACCATGTAAAAAAGCATTTTTGAGACCAAGCTGATGAATAGACTAGTTTCGAGCCATAGCTAACCCCAACATTGTACGAATAGTAGTAGGACGAACAATTAGACTAAAAGTTTCATCATAGTCCACACCAACCTCCTGAGACCTGCCATCACAAACAAGACGAGCTTTGTGCCTTTAAATGTCACCTTTATCATTTTCTTTGTGAGTATAAATCCACATGCAATTTCCATTGTTCACCCCAATAGGCCTAGGTACTAGTTTCCATGTCCCTGTATTGATTAAAGCAGCATATTCATCATGCATCGCCATATTTCAATTCGGGTCAAGCAAAGCATATTTTGAGATTTAGGAAGAGGAGATCGATGAATAGGAGGGGATTGAACAATTAAACTTTAGGTTATATTTGGGATTTGGGCGGGGGATGCCAGCCTTAGACCTGATGATCATGGTGGTGGTGGGGGGGCGGGGGGGTTCGCGTAGGCCGAATGGCTGGGAGCCCACGAAGGGGTAGTGGGCTGTAGCGAGGTTGAAGAACCTGTTGGGGCTGGGAACGCACAATGCGGGTAGGGGTGGAAAAAGATGGCCCGACGCATGTAGGAGAATAGGACAGTGGGTCTGGGCCTGTTGAGGGATGCACGTCAATGGGGGGTTTGGGACAGGTGCAACACGTATGATAGGGGTGTGTTAGGACGTATTGTTTCGTGGAAGGGGTGGGCGTGAGTCTAGGCTAGCAATGTGGGGAGGAGAATCCCACAAAGGGAAAAGTAAAGGGCTAGGCCTAGAATCGTCCAAGAAGTTATACTCGCCAGACTAGACTTTTCTCAAATTAGTAAAGGAAAAAGTATTCTCATAAAAGGTTACATGACGAGAAATGATGATTTTATTGGAAGATCTAGACACTGATAGCCTCTATGATGTGACGAGTAGCCTAAGAAGACACAAGGTGTATATCATGGAGCTATTTTGTGAGGAGTGGTAGCTGTTCAATTGGAAAAGCAAAGACACCTAAAAACACGAATATGGTCGTAAGAGGGGGTTATGTGAAACAATATTTCACCAGGAGGAATATCATGTTGTGTCTTAGTAGGCAAGAGATTGACAAGATAGGTGGATGTTTCAAGAGATTTTACCCAATATTGAGGAGGAACAGAGGCATGACATAAAAGTGTATGAGACATGTTATTCAAAGTCTTAAGCATGTGTTCAGCTTTGCCATTTTGAGAAGAAGTATGAGGGCAAGAGAAGCGAAAAATGATGCCATTTTGGATAGAAAAATATAATTTGAACGGGGTATTGTCAAATTCCCTACCATGATCACACTGAAAAGCTTTAATAGGGCGTTCAAAATGTGTTTGAACATATTGACGAAAATGAAAGAATTGTTGATATACCTCAGTTTTCAATTTCAGGGGAACGGTCCACACATAAAGAGGAAAATCATCCAATAACACTAAATAATAATTATGACTTTGAGAACTACGGATAAGAGAGGTCTATAAATCAACATGAATAATGTCAAAAGCAGAATGAGTAGTACTATTAGATGGATGAAACGGTAAACAAAGATGTTTGCCTACCTGACAAGAATTACAAAAATTGGAGGAAGGCTCCTTATTACAAGGAATTAAATATCTACCCCTGAGAAAGCTTAAAACTTCGGATCCTAGGTGTCTTAGGCGATCATGCTAGGTACTGAACGAGGTGGCTGTGAGGGCGGTGGCAAGACATGTAGAAGGTGGGGATGAAAATGGATTGGATTCGGGGCATGTGGAGCTTCACCCGCATCCATCCATCACCCGCATAAGCCATCACCCGCATCCATCCATCCTTCCATCGTTTACCGGGTGACGGGTGGGTCAGATGGTTAGCAAGTGAGGAGATATATAACAATTTTTACAAAAAAAAATTATGCCATAAGATACATATTTATTATATTTTTCAACTAATTTTTTTTTAATAAAGTAACTAAATAAACATGTGTAATTGATAATATTGATGACGGATGGGTGTTAAGGGGATGATGGGTCGGGCGAAGAGAATCTTACCCGCATCCATCACCCGCTTTACCCCACACCCGCTTGTCATCCGTTTATTTTGGATCTTCACCCGCTTAATAAAATCGGGTTAAGCGGATGATGGATGATCCATCATCCATTTCCATCCCTAGTAGAGGGTAGAATGGTCACTGAATATAATCTCTCGAACTATTGCATCTCGCGATTATATTCCTCGTGCGAAGGTCATTTACAAAAAAAACATAAAGATCAGATTCAATAGAGGCATGATCATCAATAGTAACTTTTCGGACATAGATTAAATTTTTGATAATTTGTGGGGGGAAATAGGATATCACGAAGGGCTAAAAGGATGGTGCAGAGTCGGGAGGGATGTGTGAACATAACCATGAGCAGGAATGCGATGATCATTACCAACTAAAATATGATCAGTAGTGCTTAAATTAAATAAGGGTATAAGAGTACTTGATGAGTTCGTCATATGAGAAGTGGCCCTCGAATCCATCTACCAAGAGTTATCCTGAAGAAGAGTCATTGTAGAAAACGCATTCCTTAACTTAGTGGGAGTCATAAGGCCTCATAGTCTAAATAAGGAGGAGGGGCAGCATAATGGGCTTGTGGCCCAAAGTGGGTGGACTGGGCATACGACACAGGTTGGCTGTAGTGTGGACTTGGGCCTGGAGCGTACTGAGCGGGGGAAGGGGCCCTGTAGTGCTGAGGATAGGGTGTGGCACTATAGCCCGACCCCATGCTGGAGGAGGTTGCGGTGCAGCTGGGCCGACCCACGAAAGTTGGGATGGAGACTATGTTCGTGAGGGTTGTTGGCCAACAGCATGAGGGTGCTGCTGTTGGGCATCGCGACCACGGCCACTGCCTCCACGAACCCCCCCCAATCGCGGCCACGACCGCCGCCACCACGCTAATTGGGTTGTGGTGGTTGCTGCGGTGTGGGTGCGGTGGATGTACCGATGGGAGGGCCTTGCGCAACGAAGGAGGATGAGGTGGGAGCCTAATGTTGGGCTTTCCGAGATTCTTCCAGCAAAAGTCGCGTACGAATAGATTCAAACCGTAATAGCCCTATTTTTAAGAGCGTTTATTTAAACGCTAATTATAAATATTAAGTTAATTATGTTTCAGATACTTTTATTTTATTTGAGTTTTGGAAGTAATTTATTATTTGAAACTGTAACAGGTTAAAACTATTTAATTCTCGCTTTAGAGTTGTCCTATTTTCAAAGGAAACTTTTTCGGATTATCAATAAAAATTTATGAGAATAAATTCTGAGAATCAGGGTGTTGTTGTGATGGTTAATTAATTTGAATAGAATTGAGAATTGATGAGTTCCACACTCTCCAATATAGTTTGGTGAGTGTGATGGTAATAGTCCGGGTTATCTCGACTAGAGTTTCCTTCGCTGTGCTTAATCCTCTATAAGCTGGTTAGGGAAATTCGGGTTGTTACAAGTGGTATTAGAGCTTGATTACTTTTGGATACGCTGCGATATCATATCATAGTGTAAGGGTTAAAAAATAGGTTTAAAGTATTCACTAAAGAGTTAGGTATAAATAAATCAAGCTGTATGAGTGTTTGCGTTTATGCGTGTGCTATATGAATCTATTTACGTGCATATGTAGTATTTTATTTGAATATTTGCTAAAGTGTATAATGTTATCTTCGTATGACTTGATTGTTTGTGATATTATTTACTTAAAAAGTGTGTATTTCGAGAAAACTTATATGATTTGCTTAAGTAAACAAATTTCAAGCAAGATCTCTGCAAATGAGATGATTGGAATCCAATGCCAACAAGTTTGCCCCTTTTGTTTTCTTTGCTCCTTGATTTTGCGAGTTGAGTTGAAGTAGAGATACGAATTGAAAGATGATGGTAGAATGGAGGTTGGACGCCTAATATCTTGCAATCTTGAGATTTTGGTTTTATTTAAATTATTATTTTTAAACTTCGAGAACGAAACTTTAAATAAGGATGGTAGAATGTAATAGCCCTATTTTTAAGAGCGTTTATTTAAAAGTTAATTATAAATATTAAGTTAATCATGTTCCAGATAATCTTATTTTCTTTGAGTTTTAGAAGTAATTTATTATTTGAAACTGTAATAGGTTTAAACTATTTCTCGCTTTAGATTTGTCCTATTTTCAAAGGAAATTCTGCCGAATTTTCTATAAAAATTTATGAGAATAAAGTCTGAGAATCATGGCGTTCTTGTAATAGTTAATTCATTTGAATAGAATTGGGAAATGAGTTCCACACTCTCCAATGTAGTTCAGTGAGTGTGATGGTAATAATCCGGTTTATCTCGACTAGAGTCTCCTTTGCGTGCTTAATCCTTTGTAAGCTAGTCAGGAAAATTTGAGTTGTTACACAAACGAATGTAAGGTCGTCTGTTGGAGTAGCCACAACATCAAAATCAATACCATTAAGACCAGAAACAAGCCGAAGGACCAATTTTTGCTCCGAAACTAGTTGATCAACATTGGCAAGTTGATCTTTCAAAGTCTTTTAATTTTGTGCAATATGACGATATGTCAGAAAAAATAGACAAGTGAAGAAAATTAAATTAATTTTCAAGATAGACAACACAAGTATGTTTATTATCTTGAAAAATAGCCTTCAATTTGTCGCAAAGAGCTTGTGCGGAATCCCCACGACAAAGAATTGTATGTAGAAGATCAGAGGAAATAGTACCATATATCCATTATTTAACAATAGAATCAAGACACAATCATAATGCATCAGATATGTTAGAATGGTGTTTGGTTTCTGAATTAATGTGATCTAAAACATTAAAGGCGTGGGAGTGGCACTCAAACAACTCAACCTAATTTGAATAGTGAACTTTCTCACGATCAAGAATCAAAGGGATACAATTTTTTATGTTTGTAACCAAAAGGGCGGGGTGGAAGTCAATGTTAGGGGTTCGATTTTGGCGGATTGGTCGGTTTCCGACGGTGCCACGTTAGCGGAAGCAAGAGGCACACAAAAAATAATGAAGGTGGTGCACACGGTGGATGTAGGCGCAGGGATAGTAAAAAGAAAAATAATCTATAAAACCTATAATTGTGATACCATGTTAAATTTGGGAAAACTCTTCAACTGGAGTGATTACCATTGATCAATATTTATAGTGATACATCCTAGGATAGTCCTATTATGATTAGAAAACCTATCCAAAGTATAATTCTATGAACAAAATATATCCAAACTATATTTATTTTCTATCAGTTTTAGCATATAAACTCGATCCTGTACTTTGAGCATGTAGTGGATATAAATGGATGTGGAATTTATTTTAGGAAATATTAACAATAGAGGTCTCAACTTTGGGTGATAATTTTTAAAAGATCTGAATTATTGATTAACCTGTGTAGGTCCCAACTTTAGGAGATCTTAACTTTTAGCGGGCCTTAGTGATTTAAAACCGGCTTAATAGGTCATAACTTGTAAAACTTGGGTCACACCAGAAGGGTTAATTGAGGGAGGGAAGTAGGAACTAGGTGAGATTTAAAAAAAAATCGTCAGTTTTAAATCAACGAGGCCCGTTAAAAGTTCAGATCCCATAAAGTTGGGACCTACACAGGTTAGTCAATAGTTCAAACCTTTTAAAAATTATCGCCCAAAATTCAGACATCTATTGTTAATTTTTTCTTTATTTTATAGTTAAATTTATACTTGTCATTGATAGTAATCGAGTACAAAAAAAGAGTAATAGTTCGTCTCGCCAATCTATTGCCATTTTACATGCTAGGTAAACTAAAAACTAAGGTTTCATTAGCTACCCATCAACGTTTGTGATGAGCATAAGTTCATCCTTTGTGCACTGCATTATGAGACCTTTCCTCATATCTTCTTGTGAGTCCCTTTTAGTATTGGTTGTGTGTGCATGCATGATGTCCCTAGATGGTTCCAGCTTAATGGAAGTCATTCACTATATATAAACAGGGAACATTATATTTGTGTTGTTTGATTCAACTTATTTTGTCTTATCTTATCTGAAATTATCTTATCTTATTTTATATCTAATCTTATCTTAAATAAGTTAAAATAAGTTAAACATAACAGGACCTAAATATGTTAGAACTAAATATGTCTATTAAGAAAATTGGCTATAACTTGGTTAAATTATCCTATACTTTGTGATATTAATATTCTCCCTTCAGGCTGCAGGGTGGAAAAATGTTCAATGAGAGTCAATATATTGAAATTTTGAAATGATTCGAGTTTAGGATATTCCTTTTAGTTTTATCATTGTATAATCTACTTTTTTTTATCAAGTACATCTATATAAAATTTATTTTATAAATATTTATTGTAACCTGGTGCTCATTGTAAGTTATTGTTTGTCATATTCAACATACTTTTTTTTTAACTTACCTTACTTTTCTAGAGTAAGATGAACTCTTCTAAAGTTTTAATCTTTTTTTCCAAGAAAACTTCTCTTAACTTCTTCAAAAAGAAATATTCTAAAATTGGAAAAAATAAGTTATACACAAATGTTTTTTTTTTACACGGAGAAACTGAGAATGTGACGATATATTGAGATTTCATCTTGAACGTACAATAATTTGGCAGAGAGAAACGAATCGTCCCATATCAACAAAGCAAATCTAAGTATATCATTATACATGTGCATACTTGGTAATCGAAATGATGAGATAAGCTTAACAAAATTTCAGCAACTTGTTTGGAGAAATACTTTGCAAGTCACCACTTATTATTACACATGCACATGCATTACCGGCCGGCAGCTGCTACTTGCTTCGCTTCTCATTTTTGTGTTTATGTTAGTCCTTTTTCATTCTTCAACAATTATTCTCTTTATTTTTATGTTTTTTTTAAAAGAAACAATTGCTAATTTCTTTTTGGTGTTTTCACTTTAGGGTGGTTAACAACAATTACTTTTACAAAATTTTATAAGATATACATCTGCTCGCTAGTCTCATCCCAAAAAAATTGAAAATTCAATAGCAAACGCATGTCTTTTTTAATTTAGAAACTTTATGCAAGGAACATCATTTTAAAACATAAAAATTATGCAAACTTTAGGATTTGTAAGACAATTAAGCATTAAAATTTAAAACAAACTAATCATCTTTAAAACTTATAGAAATTACGAACAAAAATGGATAGTAAGGACATCTTTATAAGTTAGGGAAATTACACTTGGTAACATTGTACTTTGGGTTTTCTATAAGGTACCCAATTTGTTTTTCAATTCTATATGGTACCACTGTGATTTGGAATTATTATCTACCGTAACATTACGTTAAACAAAAACATTAGTTTGGGGTTATATGAGGTTAGGGGTTTGTCTAATTTTGCGTAATTAAGGTTTTGGGAGTCATTTTTTTCCTTAACGACCAAATTTAAGGTTCAATTTAGTAAAAAAAAATTACGTATTTCCTGACACGTGAAACAAAGTTCTAGTCGTTTTTCTCCAATTTCAACTTTAATTTTTACCTATAAGAGTCAAAATGACTTCCAAATCTTTATCGAACTATTCTCGATTCACAAGACACGTAGACAAGGCAAACTACTTGTTAGGTTTTTGGTGGAGATGCTTGAAGCAAGGAAGCAAAGAAGAGGCGAAGAAGAGATGAAAAAGGCTACCATCACTAGCAGCCTGGGCAGGCAGTCTGGGTTCCCGGGGGAGTGACATGCGTGCCCATACAGACAATTGTGGGCTCGGGTGGGGGTGTCCCTGGGCGGGGTTGTCTTCGCTCGGGCGTGGGTTTTTAGGGCAGAAGGAGGAAGGATCTTGTCGGAAGTTTGCCTTCGGGCGCGCGACTTTCGGCCCCGGGCTTGCTAACTCAGTTTTGTGCACGTGTTTTGGCAATTTAAATTTTTTATCGTGGCCGTTGGATTGCTTTTATGTCTTATAGTATATATACCCTATTTTCGTTTTTCAAGAAGTGCAGCACACATATCTCATTATTAAAACATGGAACTTCATCTTTTCTAGGATTCTAGGAGAGTGAATGAGTTTGTGGGAGATTTGTATGTTCACCATTGTTCTTCATTGATTCCATAGTGCAAGTTTGTGGGTTTTTCTCCCAAAACTCGGGTTGATCACGTTAATCTTGGTGTGTTCTTTCTTGTTTTCTTTCCTCTTTGCATTACTTGGTTGTTGTTCATGTTCATGCTTCTTATAATTATTGTTGATTGCACAAATTAGTTAGCACTTGTTTCTAAATTACAATAGTTGATATTAAGAGCTAAGGTTTAACTTGGGGAAAGTAATTTAGTGTTGTGTTGGTAAACGAAGATTTGTGGTTGAAAAATAAAGTTCGGATATTTTGGTGTAGAAAAAGGAAAGTTTGAATTTCGGGATTACATCTCAGATAACCCTGACATATACCCCTTTTTTCCAAATAACCCTCACATTATCACCTTTATCGTGAATGACCCTATATTTGTAATTTATCAGTAAACATGACGGACTTACACTTAGTTTGACTTTGGATGAGTTTGGCGCCATTTAAGGAGGTGGTTGATAGTTATTCAAAAATATGTTGATTAGTTTTAATCCACAATTCAAAGGTTTTATTTTTGGCAGCAAATCATTAATAGGGCGCCAAACCACCTTTTTGAAATTTAATGCCATCAACCACCTCCTTAAATGACGACAAAACCTTCCAAAGTCTAACAAGTTAACACCATTTGTAATTCCATCATATTTAATGACAAATTAAAAATTTAGGATAATCTGCGATATGGGTGACAATGTGGGGGTTATTTGGGAAATAGGGCTATGTGTCAGGGTTATCTGAGATTATCTTGAATTCTTTGGTGAAATTAACAATGGAAGAAGGGAAATTGAGGATTAAAAGGTTTGATGGTAAAGATTCTGGATTTTTCAAAATGCAAATGGATGATCTTTTGTATCAAAAGAATCTTTTACTTGTCTCTTGAGGAAAAGAGACCAAGTGGTATGTTTAAGGATGATTGAAAAGTTCTTGATAGGAAAGCACTTGGAGTTGTGAGATTGACATTAGCCTGGAGTGTAAATTTCAATATCAACGATGCAAAAACAATGGCGGGTTTGATGAAAACTTTGTCAAGTATGTATGCGAAACTGTCGGTTATCAACAAAGTATACTTGATGATCATTTGTTTGATACGGAGATGGTTGATGGTAGTTCGGCTACTGAACACATCAATGAGATCAATTCGGTTTTGGGTCAATTATCTTTGGTGGATATCATATTTGAGGATGAAGTGAAGGCATTGATCTTGTTGTCTTCTTTGCCCTTGTCATGGGAAACTACAGTGACCACCATTAGCAACTCCTCCGACAAATAGAAGTTGAAGTATGATGATGTGAGGGACTTGATTTTGAGTGAAAGCTTTCGAAGGAAAAAGTCCGGTGAATCATTAGGTGGTGCTTATAATAGTAAAAGTAGGGGGAGAAGGAATCAACAAAGGAAAAATGCAATTCAAGGAAGATCGAAGTCAAGAGGTCATGGCAAACCGAATGGGGGAGCTCATGTGGTGTGTTGGGGGTGTGGTGACGAAGGACATTTGAATAAAAATTATTCAAAGCGATGGAATGAGAAATGAAAGAAGAAGGTTCAAGATAGTGATGAAGAGTAAGATGCATCAACAAACTTGACTTCTAAGTACATTTCTAATGCTTTTGTGGTAAAAACGAATGATTAGGAAGAGTTGGTTGGGTGCTAGAGATCATGGGTCTTGGATTCCGGTTCTTCTCATCATTCATCACAATAAAAGGAGCTGTTTCGGAATTTCAAATATGGAAAACCTGAAAAGGTCTATCTTGCGGATGGAAAGGTACGTAGTGGAAGTCATGGGGCAAGGTGATGTGAGTTTGAAACTCACTCATGGTGGCTTATTGGAGCTGAAGGATGTGAAGTTCATCCAAGGTTGAAGAAAAGCTTGACATTAGTGACCCAACTTGCTAAATCGAGTCACAAGGTTGTGTTTGATGGTAGTTATTGAAAGATTGTCAAGGGAGTTATGGTCATAGCTCGTGGGACAAAGAGTGGGACACTTTTCGATCACCATAGGGAGCACAAGAAAGGGGTTTAGAATTGGGATGAGAACTTCATGTTAAATGGCGTTTGGTCGAGAACCTATAAATAGTGGGTCAAGGGACGAGAAATGTGGTGAAGCGGTATCCCAGTGGCATATTGACAGGTAAGCGCAAAAAGTGAAGGTCGGCATACAAGCATGTTGTGTCGTAAATCCTAAGTGGATAAAAGGGTGTATTATTCAGGTGGGAGCAATGTAAGTTTGCTTTTAGAATAATGAGAAACTTCTTTGGCTTAGGTGATGATTTGTTTGCAGGAGTTGGATTGGACCTCAGTGGTCTTCCTTGGTTGGAGAGGTAGTGGTTGATCTTCCTTGGTTGTAGAGGAAGGGTCTTTATTTGGTTGTGCTTCTCTTAGGTGATCCAACCTCCAGGAGACCAGGATAGTAGGGTGTGTAGGTTGATGTAGTGATAGTGCAATTATTTGGAGGTTGGTTAGTGAGAATTAAAGTTGGTATAGGCTTTGATGTCCTTGTATCGGAGTTGGTTCAAACTTCGATGTCATTTCCTTGGTGTAGAAAAGATGTGTTCTCATGGGGATGCCTTGTCTAAGTGGGAGCATGGTGATAATGCTTGAGTTTGCATCTAGGTGGTGGGAGCATGACTATGATGGGTTTGGAGAGATGTGGATCGGGGTTGGTTGAGACCTCAGTGTTGTTTCCTTTGGTGAAGAGGAAGTGAGATTGGCTATGGCTAATGTATGGAGAGGTGATGGTACCGGGTATTTATGGAAGGATGCTCTCTTGGTTAAACCGATCTCCAGGTGGGAGATTGTTGGATTTTTGGTGGAGATGCTTGAAGCAAGGAAGCAAAGAAAAGACAAATAAGAGATGAAGAAGGCAGGCTACACCAACAACCCGGGCGGGCCGTGTCCTTGGGCGGGTTCGTCTTCGCTTGGGCGTGCATTTTAGGGCAGAAGGAGGCAAGAACTTGCAGGAAGTTTACCCCGGGCTGACAAGCATCTTTCCCGTATGGACGGTTTTCGAGCCAGTGCAGGCTAACCTAGTTTTATGCACATATTTCACGATTTAAGTTATAATTGTGGATGCTGAATTACTTTATGCCTTGTAGTATATATACATCCTATTTTCTAGTTTTAGGAAGTGTAGCACACATATCTCATTATTCAAACTTAGAGCCTCATCTTTTCTAGGGTTTTAAGAGAGATAGTTTGTGGGAGATTTGAATCCCGGAGCTTGGATTTTCTACGTTAATCTTGGTGTGTTCTTACTTGTATCCTTCTTCTTTGCATTACTCGGTTGTTGATTGATTTTCATGCTTCTTCTTGATAGTTAGCACTTGTTTCTAAATCATAACACTACTGTACCTATTTGACCCAAAACTAATGTTTTATCTAACGAAATGCTATGATAGAAAATAAGTCCAAAATACAGTCGTACCTTATAGAATTCAAAAAAAATCCCAAAGTACAATGGTACCAAATAGAATTTTCCTATAAGTTGTAACCTCCTTAATTATCATTTAATTTAAGCCCCTTTATTTCCCTACTGCCCTAATCACATCAAATTTCATCAATCAAATCCTTCAATCAAATTTTTAATTAAGCTGTATAACTTTAAAGGCTTTCTCACGTAATGTAATCATTTAATTACATATCAACGTAATTATCGAGAAAGTTTATGAAATCACTCTAATGTATAAGTTTTGTCTTACGTGAGAAGTTTTGCTTTATCAAAATTCGACCTCGAACATCGTACGTGCCTTATATTGTGAAACGTAATTATCGGAATAGGCAAAAGAAACAAATTTTGAAATTTTGTTTTATCAATAATTTAATATGCGCCTTGACGAACACTTGTTGTCTAAGACAATATGTTATTTGTGAACACTTGTCTCCTTTTTTTCAATTGAAAAACCTGTTATAAAATGTTATCATATTATACATGACTAACTAACGGTTTCCTCTGTTAAACAAATATGAAATAGTAAATTTTATCTCACTTACGTCAAATAAAAGAGCAATCTCGCATTACAATCAGTGATTGAGGACATTGCAGGAATGTTAATTACATTAAGGGGGTGTTTGGTTGGGGGGCTTCATGAAAGGGTAAGGGAAACAAAGCTCTTGATTCCCTTACTTGATGTTTGTTTGGTCATTTTAATCATTCTCTTTACCCCCTCCTTTCCCCCAAAGTCCTCTACATCCATTCCCCACACCCCCCTAGGGTTTCACTTTACCCTTTCTCTCCTCTACTTCATGGTCACCTTGACCAATTGACCCACCCACCACCAACTGAACTCACCATCCTTGCCAACAGAACCACCACAACCCCACCTGAACTCACCACCCTCGCCACCCTCGCCACCACATCGCCACCTGAACTCACCACTACCACACGTCATCTGAACCAACCGGAAAAAATTCCCCCAACCATCTAACCACCCGGTTAGCCACCCCCACCCCTTGAAAACCACCGCCCGAAAAAAACCACCACCCGTAACAAAAAACCACCCCCCTAAACCCTAAACCACCATCCGTAACAAAAAACCACCACAGAAAACCACCGCCCGAAAAAAACCACCACCCCTTGGCGCCAAACGTAACAAAAACAATGTAAAATCCAACTTAAAAACCCAACTCTAATAATTGATTATGGCTTTAGATGGTCAAATTCGGCTATAAAAACTTCAGATCTGAAATTTTTATGGTCCAATTTGACCTTTAAAACCTCAAATATGGTCTTTAATGGTGGTAGAGAAGGAAAACAAGGAAGGGGGGATTGTAACGGGCGGCGGTGAGGTGGCGGTGTGAGGTGGCGGTGAGGTGGCGGTGTGAGGTGCGGTAGTAAGAGGGAGGTGTTATGAGTGGCAGTGAGAGGGTGCGGCGGCGGTGAGGGGTGGGGGTTGTGGTGGTGGTGGTAGTACTTAGGAGAGAAAGGGGAAGAATGTGAGGAAAAATAATGGGAGGAGGAAGATGAGTTTTCAAACCAAACAACATTCTTTAAGAAAGGGTTTTCTTTTCCTTTCTCCTTGTTTCTCTTTCTTAAACCCTTTCCCTTTCCCCTTCATGAACCAAACGCCCCCTAATTATAATTGCATATACTGAGAACTATTGAAATGGCCAATTTTGAAACGGCTGAAATCACACAGATTCACATGATTATACTCCCATAGTCCCATCATTCACAATTTCACATGATATTAATGAAGATAGGACAAAAAACTCTGCTTGAGTTATAGGATAAGATCATGGCACACTTTTAAGCGCACACCCCTAGCTAGTCTCAATCTATCGATAAGAGATTAACCTCTTAATTGCAATCTTTGTCCCCATATACTACCATATGATCTTAGCAAGTTGAGAGCAAGTTCAAACTTTGTATAAATGAAAAGATAGCATCAAAATTCAATACAGCTTTAAATGGCTTATAATCTTCTCTCATAATAATTGTTTTACGGTGGGAGAAAAATTTATCGCAATTTTTAACACGATTTAAATCTAACTCAAAATAGCGAATTACGGTTAGGAGTTTGAAGCCATACAACTACTCATTTAATAATAATATGGGTTAGACTAAGGTGGACATTTCCAACCCAAATTTAATCTGATTCAACTTATTTACATATAAATTTTCTAAAAAGCTATTTTGAAATTTGTGAGAACTTCAGAAAAAAAAAAATCTAATGATTATACTTTGAGGTGAATTTACCGTTGAAAAATAATTAGCTCAAATTAAAATTTAATAGTAAGAAATACTCTATAAATAAGTAAATTAGGTTATTTGTTTAATAAATCGGTTAAGTTAAAGTTGAATTTATCAACTCTTTTAATAAATATTATAATTTGTATTATATTTTAGCCGAATATAACTAGGAACCTGACCTGATGTATTTACCAGCCCTAATCTTATTGTCATTTATGTAAAAACGACCGGTAATAATTAAAGCTATCTATCTTATCTTCCCTTAGAGAAAAGAGTATTAAGTCCAATAGTATATTGACAATCTAAGGCTATGTTCAGTTCACCTTATTTTTGCTTATTTCATATCTAATCAGATCAGATCAGAAAAAATAAGTTCAGATCAGATCAGTTCAGATCATGCTTATATTTAAAAACTCATTATTATTTAAATATCTTCCATTACATATTAGTAAAAATTATAATAATTGAATATTAATAAAGTACTCATTGAGACGAATCAAACAAGACCCCACATGACTATATTTTTTCTTATATACTCCCTCCGTTTCCTAAAGATCTTCCCTCTTTCCGTTTAAGGTTGTTTCCAAAAGATCTCCCCTCTTTTGCTTTATTCCTTATTTGGCAACACAAATTTCCCTATTTACCCTCTCATGTCACTATCATATGGTCCACCATTACATTATTAATTTAATTTACTCCCTTTCTCTCTCCTACTTTAACCCCTTTAATTTTTATTTGTTTATTTATCTTAACCCCTTTCTCTCTCCTACTTTACTCACACCATGCCCCCACACAACTTGATTTTTCTTGGTATCTGTAGTAACAGTAAGTGGGAAGATCTTTAGGAAACAGAGGGAGTATTGAGAAAAATCTAAAAGATTCTATCTAATGGTGAATAGTGTCAAGATTCTAAGTGAAAAAGATAAAAAAATACAAAGGGAATATTATTATTTAATAGTACATTTGTTCAAAAGAATTATTATTGTTTGTTGTACTTATTAATATTGGTAATTATTATTAATCTTGTTGTTACCATTATAAATGTCATTGTTATTTTATATTAAGTTATTTTTTGTTACTAAATAATGAAAAATTAAAAGCCACGTGTTAAGAACATAAGATTGACACAAAAATAAGAAATATATAAAATATGATATCTCAAATTCATGACAACGAAACTACTAAGTTCGGATTACATTTCAAAATAAGCTAAGTGTGAGATACAAATTATAAATTTAGATTGTACATTTTAGATTAACTTGTATATCTTATATTCAAATCTCTCTAGCATTTGAAGTTACACAATTTTTATTTCTTTTTTTGCTCAAGTCATAGTTGTTTGTATATCTTATTTTATTTTATATGGAAAAAAAAGAGTTGAGTTTTCCGACTTCTCAAGTGTGAAACATTTTTTTAAAGAGAAAGTGTGAAACATTGTATAAGTGCTCTTATAAATAATGACTTGAGTTATATAATTATTTTTAGTAATAATAAATTATTATGATTATAATATTATTATTGTTCTTATAATAATGATAATATAATATTATTATTATTAATAAAAGTTGTGTAAAAGTTGTAATAGAAATAAAATGATAATAATAGTAATACTATATATAAAGATCTTATAATGTATTGCATAATAATGATTTACAAAGTAATAATATAATAGTAATAATATATATTATAAAAGATAAGATCTTGTAAATCAGATAGATCAGTTCAGATCAGATCAGATCAGATCAGATTAGATCAGATCAGAAAAAATAAGTTCAGATCAGATCAGATAAGTTCGGATCAGAAAATTTCAGGTGAACTAAACATAGCCTAAGGCTATGTTCAGTTCACCTAATTTTTTTCTTATTTCAGATCTAATCAGATCAGATCAGATCAGATAAAAAAAAATAAGTTCAGATCAGATCAGTTCAGACCATGCATGGTTATATTTAAAAATCATTATATCTTTCATTACATATTAATAAAAATTATAATAATTGAATATTAATAAAGTACTCATTGAGACGAATCAAACAAGACCCCACATGACTATATTTTTTCTTATATATTGAGAAAAATCTAAAAGATAAGATCTTGTAATCAGAAAAAATAAGTTCAGATCAGAAAAAATAAATTTAGATAAGTTCAGATCAGAAAATTTCAGGTGAACTAAACATAGCCTTTCTGGACATATATAAGGTTGTAGTTTAGTCAGTAGGTGACTTGGTGAGCCACTTGTACTCTATTTCCATCACAAACCCAACTGGAGAAAAGAGTAGACGTTTGGCCATTTCTGGACATACAAGTGACTATCGTTTTCTATTGATAATGCAAGTTTTTTGGTCATTAATTGTCCTTAAAATATAATAATGGTGTTTATTAATTTATTGTTGGATTTATACTTTAAATCTTAATGAATAAATTTGAAGATTAATTTAACAATAATCAAAGTTAATATCAAAATCAAAGCAAAAAATCTTTAAAAGTAGGTGTGGTTTAAGCAAAATTGTATTTTTAAACCTCAACGTGAAAATAACAAAATTTTCCCGGAGTTCGTAGAGGAAATGATAATATACTCATATATTCAACATCAAAACCCAACTTATTTGTAAAGATGCTCCTAGATGAGATGTTTCTATCATGATCATAAATCTCAAAATTTGAAGATTAATTTAAAAATTAAAATTAATATCAAAATCAAAGGGAAAATTCATTAAAAGTAACTATGGTCTAAGCAAGTGCATGTTTTGTTAACCTCAGCATGGAAATAACAAAATTTCTCGTCAAATTGTAGAGGAAGTGATATACTCATATACTCAACATCAAAACTCAGCTTATTGTTAAAGATGCTCTCATATGGAATGTTTCTAACATGATCATAAATCTCAAAATTTGAAGATTAATTTAAAAATCTTAATGGATAAATTTGAAGATTAATTTAAAAGTTAAAGTTAGTATCAAAATCATAGCAAAAAATCTTTAAAAGTAAGTATGGTCTAAGCAAAATTGTGTTTTTTTAACCTCAGCATGAAAATAACAAAATTTTCTTCAATCGGTAGAGGAAATGATGATATACTCATATACTTGAATTCAAAACCCTAAGTGTTGTTAAGGATGCTTTTAGATAGAATCTTTATATCATGGTCATAGATCTGATCATGATAAAGATGACAATGAAAATATAATGGATTAATTAGATTGATTATGAGCCCACATTTTAGAATCTCAAATTATTATGGACCATTAAATTTTTAGTCATCTTTATTTATGACCATATTATAGAATTTTCATCGCAGATGAAGTGTTTTAATGACCTTTTAAAAAGTTACCATAATGTTGAGAAAAGTTATGAACCTTATTAAGAGTGAATGCATGTGGTCAAAGAGGACTTTGAAGCTTCCACGAATATTGGTATATATTTCCTGCAAAATATATTAATGATGGTTCAAATGTCACGTTGTATAATAATTTGACAGTACAAGATGCATTTTCAATGGCCAAAATATAAAATATGGATGGAAGCCATGTAGAACCAAATATGACCATCACATATATAGGAATACAAGAAAAGACAAATTTAAGTGCATGAATATGTATGGAGATATATATACAACATAGATTCAAAGGCAGCAAAGGAACATTCTGGGCAAAGGACAACATAGGCTCAAACAATTTGGTCCCAAAACATAGTAAAATTCCTGTTATAAAATTTAGGAGGAAAGTTATCTGCAAAACAACTGAGGCCCATCATCGAAGTTATTCATCAAGTTAGATCGGCAAAGAGATCATATATTTTTAATGTGATAAGTTCTTGACATGTCGGAATTTATGGTGACTGGTTACGTATGTCTGTCGTCTATGAGCATGATATTAGATATACTTTTCTTCTTTTTTTGATGCTTATAAGTTATATCTTCATCTTTACTCCTATTTGTTTGGACGTTGATGGCTACAACAAGCAAGCTAAAAGTCTAGCTATGGAATATACTTTATTGATTACAATACAAAAGTCTTGGAATTCATTTCATATATGGACAACGTTGGCAAATACTTTATGTTATCCATCTATGAGCTCCAACTTAATATTAATTGAGTTGAAATTATTGTTAAATTCATTAGTTAATATATGTTCATTAATTGTACGGATATAATTATATATAGCAGGAAGTATAATAAAAATATTGATCAATGGTGCGTCTCTGATACCCTTATTTCAGGCCTAATATCCACCACCTTTCCCCCCCGTGTGCACCCAGGCATCATCGCTGGCCCATCCTTGGTACACCCCTCCCCCTCTTTATGGGATTCCCCATATTAGGCTCACACGCCCACCCCCTCTCCTCCTCACCATATGCGCACAAGGTCTATGTCCGATATTCAAACCCAATCTCAAATAAGGTTTGACTAATTTTTCCACACCTACTCTTTATCGCTCCTATTCCCAAGTCACATAAATTTACCTAAACTGATCGTAACTAGAATGTGGCGATGCGTGATGAGTATAATGCTCTTATTAATACAGGGATATGGGAACTAGTATCTAAGCCTCCAATGGTGAATATTGTAAATTGTATGTGGATTATACTCAAAAAGAAAATGATAAATTAAAAGGTGCTCTCTAAAGGCACAAATCTCGTTTTGTTTGTGATGGCAGGTCTTAGTAGGTAAGAGTTGATTGCAATGAGACTTTTAGTCCTGTTGTGCACCCTACTATGATCTGCAGTGTTTTGGATTTGGCTATGGCTTGGGATTGGTCTATTAACCAACTTGATGTAAAAAATGCTTTTTCACATGGTGACTTGCAGGAAAAAAATTATATGCATCAACCTCCGAGTTTTGTTGATAAAAGACATCCTCATTATGTATGTCGTCTGCGCAATGCATTTTATGGTCTCAAACAAGCGTCTCATGCTTGGTATCAACGGTTTGCTCATTTCTTGCTGAAGATGGGATTTGTTATTGCACATAGTGACAACTCCAATTGTTTACTTTTCGCCATGGTACAAATATGACCTATCTTCTTTTATATTTTGATGATATATTATTCTCTGCACTTCTTCTGATGCTTTGCGAGATCGCATTATCAATTCTCTTAAAATTGAGTTTTCTATGTCTGATCTTGGTCCTCTCAGTTATTTTTTGGGGATTTTTATTACTCTTATGCCTTCTTAAATGCTCCTCTCTCAGAAGAAGTATGCACAAGAATTATTGGAGTATGCAGGCATGGGGTCTTGTAAGCCCGCCGCCACTCCCATCGATACTAACTCCAAACTTAGTTCGAGGTCCAGCCCTCCAGTGGTCGATCCCACACTATAATGTTGCAGTCTTGTGGTGCTAATTTACAGTCTCTTACTTTTACTCGCCTCGATATTGCCTATGCGGTACAGTAGGTTTGCCTTTTTATGCATGATCCTCGGGTGAATCATTTTCATGCCTTAAAACGTATCCCGCGTTATATTCAGGGAAACATTGATCACGGGTTACATTTATATCCTACTACTTAGCTGTGCTTGATTACTTATACTAATGCACATTGGGGTAGGTAGGTGTCCTGACACCCGTGTTTCTACTTTCGGATATTGTTGTTTTCTTGGTGAGAACTTAATTTCTTGGCAGTCTAAGCGTCAACCTACTTTATCTCAATTGAGTGTCGAGGCTCAATACAAGGGTGTTGCTAATGTTGTTGCGGAAGCTTGTTAGCTGCATAATCTTCTTTTGGAATTACATTGTCCTTTCTGATAGACTAGTATTGATAATGTCAGTGATATTTACCTATCTCACAATCCTGTATAGCACCGACGCATCAAACATGTTGAGATAAATATTCATTTTGTTTGAAAAAAGGTAGTGTTTGCTCATATACCAGTTTTGCATGTTCCTACCATGTATCAATTTGCAGACATTTTCACTAAGGATCTTCCGCGACATTCATTTATGGAATTTAAGATTAGTCTCAGCATTCGCCCTCCTCCCACTATGGTTGCAGGGGTGTGATAGAATATAATATTTTGTAGGATATATTTTTTTCTTAGAATACTAATTTGGAAAGGTTTCTTAATATGTATAGAACCATCATTAGGTTATTCTCCCTCCGGTCTTTATTAATTTACCCGTATTCTTTTTTGGGATGTCCCTTATTAGTTTACTCCTTTTTCATTTCTATTTTTGGAATGGGACCACTAACTTTTCATCATACATACATTTAACTTTAATATATACTCCCTCCGTCCCTTAGAGCACCTCCATTCATGGGGCACCCCATTTTTTCTCTCTCCTCACCTTATTTGTCCACCTCATTTTCCACTACCTCCCCATTTTATCTTACTCAAATTTGAAACACATACCTCCACTCATTTACCTCCCCATTTATCTTCTCTCTCTTATTTCCTATACTCCACCACCTTTTCTCTCTCCTACTTTCCCATACCCCACCAATATTTTATCTATTTATTATATACCCCAACCTTTTCTTCATTTGGGCACCTCCCCTAAAACTTGAGCATCCTCATTAAATGGGGAACCAACCCCACTCATGGGGAGCCCCATTTGAGGAGAGAGAGTCCATATGGGGAGGGTAAAATTTGCCATTGGAGGTGCTCTTAATAGAGTGTCCATTTCTTTTTTGGACACTATTCAAAGATAAGGAAAGCCCTCAAAAAATATTTCTAATATATAAGAAAAAACATAGTCATGTGGGATCTTGTTTGATTCGTCTCATTACGTACATTAAGAAAATCAAACTTTTATAATTTTTACTAAAATGAAATTAAAGATATTAACGATACAAAACGTGCATGGGCAAACGTGCATTGGAGAAATGGGCACTCTATTTAGGGACGGAGGGAGTAATAATAATTTCTCTTTCTTTCTATGACTCACAACATTATTTCTCCTAAAACTCTATGCAAAAGAAAGGGGTAAACTAATAAAAACCGGAGGAAGTATAATATAAATATTGGTCAATGATATAGTCTTCAGACAAGGAGTTCAATCCAAACTAGCGCAAAATTTTGTGCAAGAGGACCATAATAGGCTAATGAGAAGATGAAGAATGAGCCAAATAATTGGTGTACGCTTATGCTTGGCAAAGCTCGATCATATAGGCATGCAATCAGGAGTATTGATTTCAATGTGTGGCTCAATCATGCCAAAATTTGCACATCTGAGCAAATGATCATATTGAACCTCTAATGTTATAATATATATTGTTTACACAAACTTCTTTTTATTATTGTTCACTCATGGCCTTATTTTAGACCATGTTTTCCTAATGAATCTATAGTTTTATTTGATTGGTTGATAAAAATACGCCCAACATAAATCATATTTTTTTTTTAGGTTTTTACAAGAGAACTTATCACTAAGAACCTAGAAGTTTAAGTGCTTGGATGGATATTGGTACAATTATGACTAAGTTTATGTTATTCCTAAACTACATTCAATCATGATAACTTATTGCAATTTCTTAAATTATTTTATGATGTTTTTTTAAATTATGTTCTATCATGAATGCAAGTTTTATTCAACTTTCAGTTCTCACACAAAGTTCAAGTTATGAGTGCAAAAATCTATATTGTGTTAGCAAAGGTTATATACTCATTAATTTCTACTAGCGGCTGCTTATGCTTCATTTGATGATGTTGAACTTCAAAGTCCTAAAAACATTGGAGCAAGGAATGTAGATATAGCAAGGAACAATTGAACATTATTAGTATTTAGTTTTAATATATGGATAATGTTAGTTAAATGAAAACAGTTTAAGAATTCAAGATACATTTTCACATCAATTGAGGTAATAAATGCTTGATTTAATATTTTATTTCCATTTTAAGCACCTTATACATAGCCATAAGGGCTACATATATCATTTTCCTTAATATATTGCTCCCATTAACCCAAAAAAATTATAAAAAAAAAATAAGGCAAAGAGCAGCAGGAGCTCCCTTGATTTTATTACCACCATCTTTGTGTTCAATCATCTTTTACCTGAATTCATCAAATTTTGTGTTTGAATTTAGATAAAAGTCAATACGTCTCCATTATTTTCAGCTTTATATCAAGATTTGTGTTTCTAGTGGCCTTAAATGTTTCCTTCACACTATTTATATGAACGATTGTTTAAAAGACCATGAACACTTAGAAAGTTAATTGCTGTGAGTGTATCTTAAAGTTATCTTTCAAAGTCACAATTCTTTACCTTGGTTTTCAAGGTTGACAATGTATGAGTAATTGAGTGCAGACCCTTATTTGCTTTCTTCACGTTCAAATGCTACAGTTCACTAGAAACCAACTTCCTGATTTGCTCACAAGTCCTAATTGACAACTTTCTAAAACTTTGGACTAGTTGAACAAGCTAGGTTGTTATGATTTTGCAACAATACAATGCAAGTATACAACGTTGCTAAATGAATATAAAAGTTACTACAAAACTAATATTTACATCCATTAGTTTAACAACTTATATTTCAATTTTACACATTTTCGTGGAAGTACATAATTACAATGAAGGACACGAGTAACAATTTTGATGCATCTTCAGTTTAACAGCTCATTAAAAAATTTAAGCATTACTATTCATTATATACGTTACATAAACTAGATGAATTAAAATTGAGGTCATTTAAGTTAGGTTGGGGTTCAAATCTTTTGAGGTCATTTAAGTTAACAGAATCAACACCAATCAGTTCTTGAAAATGTCTGGTACGTTATATGCATACTTAAGGAGTATCTGATAAATTTTTAAAAAAGTAGAAATACTCATGAATTTTGTACAATCTTAAGAATATCTGGTGAAAAATCCGTAAATTTCTTCTTACTCTTTTTTTTCTTTGTCCCATATACTTTACAAAAACACGAAATTACACCTTTAATTACTTGCTTTGAGCCGTAACGCTTAAAAAGAAGTCCAGAAAAATGAAGCAAACAATAAAAGAGCGCAACGCAAGAGAGGGTAGTAGTATTGGTGAATGGTGAGGAGTATACTACAAAAGAAGGTTGATTATTAAGTATAGATATGACGTAATGAATGGATGGTGTCCCTAAAATGAGGTGAGATATCATGTGAGCCTTCTGTGCCCCCGTACCCCCAGCTGTCAGCTGCCAGGAAACCATTTCTCTATTTTCTCTCTCCTACAAATTCTTGCCCAGACCACTCACACTCGTAGTAGTCTTTTTATTCACTGAAAATCATTTCCCCCCCCTACTCACTTCACTACTCAATACTCACTACTCATTCTAAACCGTTTTACTGTCCCCTCCTACCCTGTTCCGTCCGTTTCTATGCATGGACAACGTTTACAGTGCATTCAGCAGTAATATCAACGTCACATACTCAACAGTACACTATATTTTTTCACTCGTTATTGATTTTGTACCAACAACTATACTTAGGTTATAAATTCAATTTAGCTTAGCTCAACCCACTTCAACTTAACTTATAGTTCCAATTCAGTTTTTTTTTTTACTTCTCACAACTTCGATTCAATTTAATTCAATCAAGTCATTCGGTTTAATGCAGTTCAATTCAATTCAAGAGAACAAAACCTTACGCTTAAAAAGCACAAAACAATGAGTAAAAGAATAATGTTCACTATTCTATATTTGAAATATATGGTTTTTTTTTTTCCTAACATAGGATAAAGTCTCTTGTAAATAGGGGAAAATTAAAAATTCCTCCATGCATGAGATAATATACGATCTTACTGCTTTTTAGATCGAAAATGATATCAACACTACCAGACTATCACCTACTGTTAATATTCGAGATATTCGAGATAATGATACACCAAGGTTATTAACGATGATAAATTTTTACTACTATACATCCAAAGTCCAACCTGCAAATGGTCCTACAATTATACATGGGGTCTGAAACATCTGCAACAGAGAAAAAGAAAGGTCTCTCCATTCCGTTCCGTTTAATTTGGGTATTTAACGTGTGCAGATGAGTAGTGGTAATTTCTAAGCAGAAGGTAAAGAGGGTAAGGTAAGATTCTTTTGTCCTCTAATGTGAAGAGAGAGAAAAATGAGAGATAGAGAAGAAGAGGGAGTGGAGGGTCAGAAAGAGGTGAGGACATGGATGTTGACAAGACGAGAAAAAGGGTTCAGTGGACAGTGGGTGGGATTTCTGAATTTTTTTCTTTTTTATTTTTTTCCTTATTTTATTTCGATTTCTTATTTCTATTTTTATTAACATTTTGGATGCTTTTGGCAGCCTTTATGTTTTTTTTTTTGCCTCTTTTCCTTTGTCAATGCGTCTTCTTCTTGGTGGGGGGGTCCAATCCTCTGGTTTTTCTCTTCCTTCATTAGGGTAAACAGCTCATTACTATTACTCTATCTTTTGGTAAAATTAGGGTAAACAACTCATTATATAAAATTGTATATTATCATGCTTCCCTCTCCGCCTTTCTGTTTCTTTTTTTGGCTTTTCTATATGCCCTAGAATATGAGAAAATATAAAAGTATAAAAACGCTAAATGGCAATGTTTAGTCGGGTATGTTCTCTTCTCCTTAATTTTGTTTATTTAAAAAAAAAAGTTTTAAAAAGTTGAAAAAAATTCAAAAAAGTAAGATAGGTTAAGCAAAATTCAGGTGAATTAATTCACTTTACAGAATTAGGTCTGATTAGGTCTAATCAGATGTAAATAAAAAAGTGAAAACAAAGTTGATCATCAAATCTAATAAGTTCAATAAAAATTAAAATAACACACTCTAAAGATGTAATCTTTTGCCAATGCTAGAAACTATGTTCTAACTTATGTTTAGTAAAAAAAAAAAAGTAAAAGATCCCCTAAAAAAAGTAAAAGACTATATAAAATATTGAAATTAGATGTTATTTCCCCTCAAAGAAAAGAAAATAAATATTGTTACTATATTTTTTAGAGAAACTTCTAACAATGTTTTTTGCTTTGCCGCAATTTATATTTTCAAAACACAATTTATACTATGAATTTACTAATTCCTCTTCTTTTTATCGATAAAATTTGACTTAACACGTTTGTCAATGCATATTATTGACGGTTATTTACACATGAGTAAACAATTTTTGAGAAAGCACATTAAGAGTAATAAATAAAGATCTCATATGATTACTAATTTCTTTTCACAAGCTAGTCGAAGTATGATATATATGTGATTACTAATTTCTTTTCACGTGTGTGTGTGTGTGCGTGTAACGCCCCGACTTTTAAGCATCGTTAATTCATTAATTAACTCTTAATTAGCAGCGGAAGACCTTAACTTAGTCGGTGCGTTACTGCCGTACTTTCCTTTTGGAAAATACAAGGCAACATAAGTTCGTTAAAGAACGTAACTTTATAAATATTAAACTTCATAACTAACTTAGAAATGCGTAAATAACTAGGTGAAACATAATTAAGGTTCATAAACTAATGTTCTCAAGCTTAGAATACATATCAATAAGAGTCTGCATAATTTAAGTAGTAATTATTCCTCACTGCTACGCCATTCCGTCATCCCCGTCATTACCTAAAACAGAAAAGCAAACGTCATGAGCCGAGGCCCAGTAACATACCACTCTAACATCGTAAATTCATTTCAATTCATTTTAGTTGCAAACAGGGAGGAGAGAGAATAGAGTAAAAACATTTCATAAACATTTTATGTAAACATAAATTCATTATTATCTTCATATCATAATCATCATCATAATTATCTTATTGGTAACTTGGCGAGTATAACATACAGGGACGTCTCCCATCATCATCATCATCATCATCATCATCATAATCATAGGGCAATAGCCACCAGGGACATCGTCCCTAACCAGAAGGTGGCATAAAGCCAAGCATAGTGCGGTGCCACCAGGGACAATTGCCCCAACCAGAAGGTGGCGTTTCCGCCATAGAATAGAACGGTACGTGCACGACGAACATAACGTCGTACTGTCAAGAACCATCTTTCACTTTTGTTTATCATGTTTCATTTCTTTTATTTATACATTATACTTCACAATCATCATGAAATCATATTCTTTAATCTTTCGCAAGTCATCATAAATTACGTAACGTCATGAAATATCATGTTCATAAAAAGATTTCATATCCCGCAATCCATAAAATCATATATTTAACATAAACATTATAGATATCAACATAAAACGATATTTAGAAAGGGAATGCGGGTATTAGCAGTAGATGTTACCTCAAATCCTGCTTAGTAACTTTGATTGCCGGGGGAGGCTTGTAATATCCCTTTTTCCCTAATCTACCCAATAATTGATAACGAGACGATTAATATTGTACCTTCCCTATTTGTCATCATTATAGTTATAAGGTTGACTCGTTGACCATATTAATAGTTGGACTATGTATATTCGTTTATTTAGTAAATTTATAAGTGCCATCTTATTACTTAAATAATTATTATTATTACATTAGCATTTATAAAATAAAACTTGTCATTTTTAAATATTAATAAATTGAGGTTAACAATATTAAGTTAACAAAAAATATCAGATATGACTACTGTAACACCCCCAAAATCCACACGCGTCTACCACTGCTACGTCGCGTCGACTTCGGGGGCGTTACCGCCGCGATGGAACGCAAGGCATAATAAGAGTTAACGATAACTTAAAACATCATCTTGAAAACTAAAATGCAGCGGAATTAAAATATAAATACAACTCGGGAATCATCAATGACCCCTTTCCTTCAAACCACAAACCATTTATATAAGTCTTAGAAAAACCAATAATACTTATTTAAAACTGCTTTAATGTAAATACCAAAGCCTAGTCCCCATATGCTCGAGAATATGCAGCAACACCAGCACACCTAGTCTGCTCCCCATTGTAGATCAATGGTTCATCGCAGTTCATCAAACACATAATAACACACAATCAGCTATGCTGAGTACGTAATGAACCATTGAATACATATAAGCATAAATGATGCACACATTAACGATCTTAATGAACTACATTATGTCATCCTTTAACCTTATATCTTCATTTATTTGGCATCGAACGGGCACCGTCATCTTACTAGAATCATACGGGCTACTGAATCCTTAAAGACACTTGGTCTATTAGATGAAATGCAAATACGGTTTTGTTCCGTCTCACACCCATCACCTTAGTATGCATACCCCCAAGATCGAACGGAACCTTCCGCCTACTTGAGTTATCAAAATATAAGGACACTACTGTCGTCACAGTAGGCCTGCGTAGGAGTGTAGGACAAGTCCTACACTCCCCCCATTGTTCTATACTTGTAGGGAGTCCAACTACAAGTATCGCCATAATCTTCTTTTATTACCAATCATTCTTTTATAACTTTAAGGAGTCATTTACATACTCTCTTAATTACCAAACTCAATCTTATCCAGTAACACTCTTGTTACTCTATAGATCAGATTAATAATGCTGATGTTACACTACGATAGAACTTCGCATTTCAATGCAACATATTTCAATGCATCATATTGATTTCACGTTATAAACGTCTAACCAAACAATCACAATCAAATGTTCCCTATCATGGTACTAGGTTCCAATAACATGAACTGCAACCTAAACATGATACTAAGCTTTGAAAGTAAACTGGTACGCGTACGTACCTTGTAACGGAGAATTTTCGCTGACTTAATAGAACGAGCCGCTTATGAAATTGGGACCTAAATCGTTAAAACAAAGCTTTAGTGTTACGTCCTTGATAACACTAACAACTACTACGTCCAGATAACGATTCGAATTAGTAGTTTCCTTATCTAAATTTCGTTATAATTCTAATCTAGTGAATTTAACGTCTTTTAGAAGTCAGAATTAGTGAGTAACTAAGTTATTTAGTAACATTAGTCCACTATTTTACCAATCCAAAATGTCATAAGTCCAGCCTGTCTTATGTCCAAAAGTCAAGTCATATGTCCAAAGGTAAGTCATATGTCCAAAAGTAAGTCATATGTCCAGAAAGGTAAGTTCCATGTCCAAAATAAGTTCCATGTCCAAAAGTAAGTTCCATGTCCAAGGTCATAGTCCCAAATCAGGTTTTGAAGTTTCGAAACATAATAATGTAATAAGCACACTTTTCCTACTTCCAACTTATTCCAATTACAAACCTAACCAGAATTTATACTTAAAAAGAACAATAACTTAATAGTTAACAATCTAATAAATTACTAAACACTCTAATTATTAATTATAATTTACAAACCTTTCTTAACTATGAAAATAGTAATATAAGAATAATTAATAAACTGACATACTAAGTTAAGTACAAAATTATACCACTGACTTTCGCCGGCACAAAATTCCGGCGACGGAACTCCGGTGGCCTTCCGCTGTCACGCACACGCACGCTACTACTTCGCGCGACACACCCGTGCGGTCTTTGTCGCCCAAACTTCACACACGCGACCCCGGTTTTCTCGCGCGCAGCCCTCGAACACCGCGACACCCCCGTCGCAGCACTCGAACCACACACACACACGCACGAACCCGCGGACGAAGGCTTCGCCTGAAATCGCACGAGCCTCGAGCCAACCACGCGCAGCACCAACCCTCGCGCGCTCGAACCACCTCGTCGCTCGCACCAACTCCCGGGCAGACTCCCGACCACTCGCGCACACTCGACCCACGACGCCTGCGCACCGCTCGAACCACACAAAACCTTCGTCGGAATGTTTCGCACGAGGCCAACGAAGAAAGACAGTGAGAGAAACCCGAGAGAGAGAGATCTGAGAGAGAGGAGAAGAAAAAATTCGAAAGAGAGAGAAGAAGGGTATGAAAATCGGCTGAGGAGAGAGAGTGGAAGAAGAAAAGTCGGCTGGGAGAGAGGGAGAAGAAAGGGTTAGGGTTTTCTGAAATTCCCTCTCCTTTTCTTTTTTTACTCCCTTCCAAAAGGTAGTAACCCTAGGTCGATTAGGTTACTCTTTTTTTAAAAATTCCGGAAATTCCTAACAAATTCATATTACTAATAATTTATTCCTATTAACTTGTAAATAAAATTAAAATACCTTTTTATTAATTCTTTTATATTTTCTTAATTAGTACGAAATTAGTATAAAAATACGGAGTATTACAGGCTTCCCCCCTTAAAAGAAGTTTCGTCCCGAAACTTTGAGGTAGCCCGTCTTAACGACGATCTTTTGCACTTCTAAGTCCCAAATTTCACAAGCGTTTTCTAACGTTCACACAATAGATAAGCAATTTTCACACATAACTAGCATATAACTAACATAATCAACATAATTAACATACTTTAGGGTGAAAGCGCGAAATTCTATCGCATTCTTCCCCCCTTAAAAGAAAAGTTACGTCCCCGTAACTCACTACCTCTTGGAAAAGCTCAGGGTACTTCAGACGCATTGCATCTTCGGCTTCCCATGTGGCTTCCTCGGTAGTTTGATTTCTCCACAACACTTGACAATTCTGACGTCCTTATTCCTCGTACTTCGCACTTTGCGGTCTAGGATCTGGACAGGTTTCTCCTCATAGGACAAAGTTTCGTCTAACTCTACGTTTTCAGGTTCAAGGACATGTGACGCATCAGGTACGTATCTCCGGAGTTGGGACGTGAAACACGTTATGGACCCTTTCTAAGTCGTTGGGTAAATCCAGGCGATAAGCAACTTTCCCTACCCTCGCCAGTATCTCATAGGGTCCTATGAACTTAGGGCTTAGCTTCCCCTTTTTCCCGAATCGCATCACTCCTTTCATTGGGACACCTTAAGCAACACTTTTTCCCCAACTTCGAAATTTTCGTCCCTTCGCTTCTGGTCCGCATAGGTTTTTGCCTGTCCTGTGCAGTCTTAATCTTTTCTTGAATGACTCGCACTTGATCCATCGTCTCTTGAATCATATCAGGTCCTAACACTAGTCTCACTGATGTCGTTCCAACACAAAGGGCTACGACACTTTCTCCCGTACAACGCTTCAAATGGTGCCATCTTAATACTAGCATGGTAGCTGTTGTTGTATGAGAATTCTATGAGGTCCAAATGGTCTTCCCATGACCCTTGGTATTCTAAAGCACATGCTCGCAACATGTCCTCTAAGGTCTGAATAGTTCGTTCGTTTGACCATCGGTAGCGGGTGAAAGGCTGTACTCATTAATAGTCACTACCAAATGCTTCCTGGACCTTTTTCCAGAAATTCGACAGGAATCGAGAGTCTCGATCTGATACTATACTTGTGGGTACTCCATGCAATCGAATGACATTTTTCACATAAGCCTTGGCTAAGGCTTCCATACTCCACGTATCTTTCATAGGTATAAACCTTGCTGTCTTGGTTAGTCTATCCACTATCACCCAAATGGTATTATTGCCTCCCCGACTCCTAGGTAAGGCGACAACGAAGTCCATGGATATCGAGTCCCATTTCCAGTCGGAATGTCTAAGGTTGAATCTTTCCTGAGGTCTCTTGTGTTCACTTTTGACTTTCTGGCATGTTAAGCATTTGGAAACAAACTCAGCTACTGCTCTCTTCATACCAGGCCACCAAAACATCTTCTTGAGGTCCTTATACAACTTATCTCCCCCTGGGTGGACAGAATACGTCGTGTTATGACCCTCGCTCATTATCTTTTGTTTCAGCTCTTCACACTTTGTGGTACACACCACCTACCCTTATCTCGTATGCTTCCATCCTCATGGATAGCAAACCCTCTGCTTTGCCCTCCTTAAGCTTTGCCTTGACTCGCTCAAGTTTCACATCCCCAGGTTGACTCGTTCTTATCTCTTCTAGGAAGTTAGGTTCGATTGTTAGGGCACTCAGCAATCTTTCTACCTCCCCTTCATGAACAACTTCTATCTGAAGTCTAGAGAATTCCTCACAAAGTTTGTCGCAACGACTAATGTATTCAGGCTATGGCTAGACTTGCGACTTAACGCATCAGCAACAACGTTGGCTTTACCCTCATGGTATTGGATGTCTAAGTCATAGTCCTTGATGAGCTCTAACCATCTGCGCTGCCTCATGTTGAGGTCTTTCTGGGTGAAGATATATTTAAGGCTTTTGTGATCGGTGAAGATACGGCAGGTTACCCCATAGAGTAGTGTCTCCAGATTTTGAGTGCAAATACTATGGCGGCCAATTCTAGGTCATGTGTTGGGTAATTGACTTCATATGGCTTCAACTGTCGGACGCATAAGCTATAACTTTCCCGTTTTGCATCAGAACACAACCCAACCCATTTTTGGATGCATCACTATACACATCATATCCTTCGTTCCCATTAGGCAAGGTTAGGACAGGGGCTAGGTTAACTCTTCTTTGAGTGTTGGAAGGCCTTCTCACTGTCCTCATTCCAGTAAACCTACAATCCTTCTTCATCAGGTTTGTCATAGGTTTTGCTATTTTGGAGAAGTCTTTCACAAATCTCCTATAGTAACCGGCTAAACCCAAGAAACTTCGTATATCCGTGACATTCTTTGGAGTAGGCCATTCACTCACGGCTTTGATTTTCGCAGGATCGACTGATACACCCTCCTTAGAGATAAAATGACCCAAAAATGACACTCTTTCCAACCAAAATTCACATTTCGAAAACTTTGCATATAGTTGGTTGTCCCTAAGTGTCTGCAAAATGACCTCCAAATGTCCTCATGTTCCTCCTTGTTCTTAGAATAGATCGGATATCGTCTATGAACACACGACGAATTTGTCTAGGTAGGGTCGGAAAATTCTATTCATAAGGTCCATGAAAACTGCAGGTGCATTGGTTAACCCAAAAGGCATAACGTAAACTCATAGTGGCCATATCTGGTTCGAAAGGCAGTCTTAGGTATATCATGATCAACAATCCTCAACTGATGGTAACCAGACCTTAAGTAATTTTGGAGAACATTCCCGCACCCTGAAGTTGGTCGAACAAATCATCAATCCTAGGTAATGGATACTTGTTTTTCACAGTGACATTGTTCAACTCTCGGTAGTCTATACATAACCTCAAGCTACCATCCTTCTTTTTCACAAATAAGACGGGTGCTCCCCATGGCGACATGCTAGGTCTAATATACCCTTTGTCTAGAAGTTCCTCTAACTGGTTCTTAACTCATTCATTTCTGCCGGAGCCTCGATAGGGGCTTTCGAAATGGTCCAGTCCCAGGTACTAGGTCAACGGTGAACTCTACATCTCTCCTTGGAGGCATACCAGGTATTTCCTCAGGAAAGACATCCTGGAATTCTCGGACTATGGGCACATCTTCAGGCCTTAACGGATCATCCTCCACTCTTCTCACTGAACACATAAATAGGGGCCAACCCTTGTCTACGTAGTTCTTAAGTTGTAACGCATTGATAACTTTAATTCCTGGTTCTCGAGGTATTCTCCTATATGACACTCTTTCCCAAAGGGTCCTTTAGTTCCACTTTTTGCGCATCGCAATCTATCTTAGCCATGTACTTCCAAGCCAATCCATCCCCAGAATGATATCTAGGTTTGATAAGTTAAACTCTATCAGATCAGAGGAAAGTATCCCTCACCTATCTTTAATGGCACTTTTGGAATCTCTTAGAACAATTAACAGTCTCCCCAGATGGAATGACTATAGGCATAGAAATCGACTCAGACTCGACCAATGTTAAATTCTTAACAGTTGCATGGGCAATAAATGACAAGGATGCTCCAGAATCAAATAAAACTTTAACAGGAGTGGAGTTGATAGAAAATGTACCCGTGACAACGTCTCTACGAGCCTCTTCTTCACTAGCCGTCATCATGTACAGCTTCCCTTTGCCCTTATCTTGGGAACTAGTTGCATTGTTACATTAGAGACTTGGTTGCTGGTTTGGTAGCGGGCTTGGAATAGTTAGAATTCCATTGTAATTACCTCCCCCGTTACCATTCCCGTTCCATTTCCGTTTCGGGCTTGTCCCCATATTCCCTTCCTTTGGCCATTGGGGTTTAGCTTGTTTTTCGAATAGCATTCATAGGCTCTATGCCCCATCTTCCCACATTCCCGGCATTCCACCTTGTTACCCTCACAGTCTCTACCAGAATAATTGTTAGGGCACTTTCTACACCTATACACACGCTCAAGTCTGCGATTATTGGTGTTGTTATTGCGGTTATTGTTGTTGGGATTAGCGTTGTTGTTATTGGGTCCCTTACCGAAATTCTTTGAGGGTCTTGATGGTTTTGGTTCCCATTATGCTTCTTCTCAAACTTCTGGACCTCAGGGTTTGGATTATCCTTTCGTTTCTACCCTGCTTACCCCCTTCCTCTCTCTTCCTGATGGCATAAAGATGAGCAGCTTTGCCAAACACATGATCAAAGAGGTGAATGTATCTCCCCCCAGTCTTCCTTGCAGGTCAAGGGTAAGTCCTAGTTCGAAACGTGAGGCTTTAGATTCCTCAGTAGGTGCTATTTCCGGGGCAAATCTCATCAGCTCGATGAATTTCCGGTAGTACTCCTCAACAGACAGAGTCCCTTGTTCCAACATCATAAATTCCTGGGCTTTCTGCTTCTTAAGGTATGGAGGGTAATACTTGTCCCTTAAGGCCTTTTTGAAAGTTTCCCACCCAAAACCAGGCTGACTCAGGAGGTTGTCCTTAGCTTGGATCCACCAGAAATGAGCATCTCCCTGAAGGTAGTAGCTCGCTAAGGGCACAGTTTTCTCATCAGGGCAGATAGAGGTGAAGAAAAGTTTATCGAATTCCCCAACCCATTCTCTAATTCCTCAGGTCCCCCTTTCCCATTCAGTATCGGTGGGTTCCTACGGGCAACCTTTTCGGATAAATCCCTTCACGATTGTGACCTTGGGCTAGGTTGGCAGTGATTTGCACCAAGTCACGTATCGATTGCTCGATATTCAGAGAGGTTTCAGGCTGGCCTCCGACCGAACCATTCTACGCTGAAAATAACATAATAGCTATCTCAGTGACACCCACATCATCCTGTACTTTCTTAACAATACACATTGCACATATAGCAAGCAGTTGTCACGAACAAATATTAAGTCTTTATTGACTTGCAACACAAACATCTCACATGAGACGTCACAACCATAACAAGGAATATCATAAAGTATCATTAAAGGTTTTAAAACATATTATATATATTATAGGTATTTAAGAGATAAAACGATCGTTTCAATCAAGTAAAGAGTTTTGTCGCAAAAATAAGGTTTATTCAACACTTTTTTGAAACATCTTGTACATCCTCTTAACTATTCTATTCGAATATTGCAAGAATCGTTCGCAATTCAATTGACAATCAAACAACACATTGCGTTCAAGACACGAAACGAAATCACATTTGCAATCATTCCTATGATTAATGCACATAACATAATATGTTCTATATGCTCCTATCCCATACTACCCATTTTGAAATCGTTTTTAAAACGTCTTTGAAATTCAGAGCCTTCGGCTCTGATACCAGTTTTGTAACACCCCCAAAATCCACACGCGTCTACCACTGCTACGTCGCGTCGACTTCGGGGGCGTTACCGCCGCGATGGAACGCAAGGCATAATAAGAGTTAACGATAACTTAAAACATCATCTTGAAAACTAAAATGCAGCGGAATTAAAATATAAATACAACTCGGGAATCATCAATGACCCCTTTCTTCAAACCACAAACCATTTATATAAGTCTTAGAAAAACCAATAATACTTATTTAAAACTGCTTTAATGTAAATACCAAAGCCTAGTCCCCATATGCTCGAGAATATGCAGCAACACCAGCACACCTAGTCTGCTCCCCATTGTAGCATCAATGGTTCATCGCAGTTCATCAAACACATAATAACACACAATCAGCTATGCTGAGTACGTAATGAACCATTGAATACATATAAGCATAAATGATGCACACATGAACGATCTTAAGCATGATGCTACATTATGTTGCATCCTTTAACCTTTATATCTTCAATCTTTAATTGGCATCGAACGGGCACCGTCATCTTACTAGAATCATACGGGCTACTGAATCCTTAACAGACACTAGGTCTGTTAGATGAAATGCAAATACGGTTTTGTTCCGTCTCACACCCATCACCTTAGTATGCATACCCCCAAGATCGAACGGAACCTTCCGCCTACTTGAGTTATCAAAATATAAGGACACTACTGTCGTCACAGTAGGCCTGCGTAGGAGTGTAGGACAAGTCCTACACTCCCCCCATTGTTCTATACTTGTAGGGAGTCCAACTACAAGTATCGCCATAACCTTCTTTTATTACCAATCATTCTTTTATAACTTTAAGGAGTCATTTACATACTCTCTTAATTACCAAACTCAATCTTATCCCTAGTAACACTCTTGTTACTCTATAGATCAGATTAATAATGCTGATGTTACACTACGATAGCACTTCGCATTTCAATGCAACATATTTCAATGCATCATATTGATTTCACGTTATAAACGTCTAACCAAACAATCACAATCAAATGTTCCCTATCATGGTACTAGGTTCCAATAACATGAACTGCAACCTAAACATGATACTAAGCTTTGAAAGTAAACTGGTACGCGTACGTACCTTGTAACGGAGAATTTTCGCTGACTTAATAGAACGAGCCGCTTATGAAATTGGGACCTAAATCGTTAAAACAAAGCTCTTAGTGTTACGTCCTTGATAACACTAACAACTACTACGTCCTAAGACCATAACGATCTAACGATTCGAATTACGCAATAGTTAAAACCTTATTCTAGAACTTTCGTTATAATTCTAATCTAGTGAATTTAACGTCTTTTAGAAGTCAGAAATAGTGAGTAACTAAGTTATTTAGTAACATTAGTCCACTAATTTACCAATCCAAAATGTCATAAGTCCAGCCTGTCTTATGTCCAAAAGTCAAGTCATATGTCCAAAAGGTAAGTCATATGTCCAAAAGTAAGTCATATGTCCAGAAAGGTAGGTTCCATGTCCAAAAATAAGTTCCATGTCCAAAAGTAAGTTCCATGTCCAAAAGTAAGTCATAAGTCCCAAATTCAGGTTTCATGAAACAGGTTACTCATGAAACAGTAATAATGTAACTAATAATAAGGCACACTTTTCCTACTTCCAACTTATTCCGATTACAAACCTAACCAGAATTTATACTTAAAACAGAACAATAACTTAATTAGTTAACAATCTAATAAATTACTAAACACTCTAATTATTACTTATAATTTACAAACCTTTCTTAACTATGAAAATAGTGAATATAAGAATAATGAATAAACTGACATACTAAGTTAAGTACAAAATTATACCACTGACTTTCGCCGGCACAAAATTCCGGCGACGGAACTCCGGTGGCCTTCGCTGTCACGCACACGCACGCTACTACTTCGCGCGACACACCCGTGCGGTCTTTGTCGCCCAAACTTCACACACGCGACCCCGGTTTTCTCGCGCGCAGCCCTCGAACACCGCGACACCCCCGTCGCAGCACTCGAACCACACACACACACGCACGAACCCGCGGACGAAGGCTTCGCCTGAAATCGCACGAGCCTCGAGCCAACCACGCGCAGCACCAACCCTCGCGCGCTCGAACCACCTCGTCGCTCGCACCAACTCCCGGGCAGACTCCCGACCACTCGCGCACACTCGACCCACGACGCCTGCGCACCGCTCGAACCACACAAAACCTTCGTCGGAATGTTTCGCACGAGGCCAACGAAGAAAGACAGTGAGAGAAACCCGAGAGAGAGGAGATCTGAGAGAGAGGAGAAGAAAAAATTCGAAAGAGAGAGAAGAAGGGTATGAAAATCGGCTGAGGAGAGAGAGTGGAAGAAGAAAAGTCGGCTGGGAGAGAGGGAGAAGAAAGGGTTAGGGTTTTCTGAAATTCCCTCTCCTTTTCTTTTTATACTCCCTTCCAAAAGGTAGTAACCCTAGGTCGATTAGGTTACTCTTTTTTTAAAAATTCCGGAAATTCCTAACAAATTCATATTACTAATAATTTATTCCTATTAACTTGTAAATAAAATTAAAATACCTTTTTATTAATTCTTTTATATTTTCTTAATTAGTACGAAATTAGTATAAAAATACGGAGTATTACCTATTATTAAGTTGGCTTAATTTAGTAAACTCAACTTGTCCAATACTCATACTAAGTCATATATACTACTTAAAAAGATTTATGTTATACAAAAGTTCATATACATATATTTATCTCATTAGCCCAATAACAAACAAGTTATAATTTAAATGTACTTAACCCAAAGTATATCGTAATTATAAAGTGACCATTTAAAAGATTTTGGGCCTAAAAAGATAACAAAACAAGGGGGAAAATATTAGAAGGGAACCAAACTACAGAACATATAGTTCCAAACTCCATGTACCTTGCGACAAGGAGCACGGGAAGCGCACGTCGCCGGATAAGGAGGCTGCAGCGCGAGCTTGAAGTGTCAGGGTGGTTCGTCGAATGTTTCCGGAGAAGTAGGGTGCTGCAGAGAAAAAAGGTGGTTGGCTGGCGGAGGGTTGTTGGCATGGTTCAGCGTGGCTGCGTCGCCGAAATGTGCTGCGTGCAAGCAACGACAGAGAAAGGGAAGGACAGCTAGTGAGCGAGGGTGCTCTGGTGGCGCGGTGGAGCTCGCCCAAAAACAGAGGAACAAGAAGTGTATTTTGTGGTATTTTTGGTTAACAAAGTTCTGATTTTTGGTTTTGTTTGTGTTGGCAAATCTTGGAAATCAATCGTATATAAAATTATTGGAAGCTATGCTCCTACGTTGATCAGTTTAACCTTTGAAAAAAAATGAACTTGGGTCAAGAAACATTAATGGAGGAAGATTGAGAATTCAAACTTGCTTTGAGGCTTCTTCCAGATTTTGTGAGATATTGTGGCAAGCTTTATTGACTAATGAAGAAGATTTCTGACATGAGCGTTGTAGTATTGAATTGAAGTGTTTGATTTCATGTGTGAACACTTCAAAAAGATTTGCCAGAGAAAGAAAATGGAGGAAGGAAGAAGATGGGCTAGAGTTAGACTCATAGGGTCATTTTTGTAATTTCTATTTTTGCTTAAGTATATAATTGTTCTATTGTCCACAAGTTAGATTAAATAAAGGGACTTGAAATAGCTTATATACATTTTAATATCTATAATTCTTGTTTTTGTTAGTTTGAAAAGATTTAATTTATAATAAAGTCGACAATTAGTACTACTTAAATACGGGATATTACATCCTCACCCCCTTAGAAAAAGTTTCGTCCTCGAAACTTAGTAAGTCAAAATAAGTCATGCAGTTTATATCAAAAATCATTATGAAAGTGAAACATATTCATACTTTAGATAACTTATGCAGATCAGACATGATAAACATACGTAATAATCTAAGCAAATAGATGAGGGTATTTCGCTTTTATTTGATCTTCAAGTTCCCAAGTTGCTTCAATCGGCGAATGGTTAGCCCATAAAACTTTTACCATGGGAATTACTTTGTTTCTGAGCTGCTTTTCCCTACGGTCAAGGATTTCACGATTTTTCTTCGTAAGTCAAGTCGTTCCTCAGTTGTAAAGGTTCATGCCTAATCACATGGCTTGGATCATGTATGTACTTTCTTAACATCGATATATGGAAGACATTATGCACCTTATCTAGGTCTGTCGGTAGGGCCAGTCGATAAGCCACATCATTCACTCGCTCGAGAATCTCATATGGGCCGATATACCTTGGACTAAGCTTACCAGATTGACCAAATCGCATGACACCTTTAGTAGGTGAGACTTTCAGAAAACATGATCACCCACTATAAACTCTAGTGGTCTCCTTCGTCGGTCTGCATAGCTCTTCTGTCGATTCTGCGCAGTCTTGATCCTGGTCTGAATTAATCGTACTTTTTCTGTCGTTTCTTGTATCAAGTCGGGTCCGATCATTCGAGCTTCGTCAATATCACTCCAACAAAGGGGTGTTCTACATCTTCTTCCATAGAGTGCTACATATGGGGCCATTTTGATGCTAGCTTGGTAGCTGTTATTGTAAGAAAATTCTACCAGTGGCAAGTACTTCTCCCAACTTCCTTGAAAGTCTAACATGCATGCTCTTAGCATATCTTCTAGAGTCTGAATCGTCCGTTCCGTCTGACCATCAGTTGCTGGGTGGAAGGCTGTACTGAAGTCGAGTCTAGTGCCAAGAGCTTTTTGCAATTCTTTCCAAAACTTTGCCTGGAATCTTGAGTCTCGATCAGATACGATTGAACTCGGAACTCCATGTAGCCTGACAATTGTGTTCATATACAACTCAGCTAGCTTGTCTAAGCACCAATTATTTCTTATAGCTAAGAAATGCGCGGATTTCATCAATCTATCCACAATCACCTAGATAGAGTTCATGCCTCGAGTTGACGGTGGTAGTCCCATTATGAAATCCATGGAGATCGAATCCCACTTCCAAGTAGGGACACTCAAAGGTTGTAGGAGGCCTGCAGGTCTTTGGTGCTCTATCTTGACCTTTTGACAAGTCAAGCATCTTGCCACAAATTCAGCGACTTCTTGCGTCATGTTGCTCCACCAGAATGTCTGTTTCAAATCTTTGTATAACTTGTTTCCTCCAGGGTGGATTGAGAAAGGATTATTATGAGCTTCTTCTAAAATCTTCTTTTTTAATGTCTCCTTATTAGGGACACATAACCTTCCTTGAAATCTCAAAGTACCATCCTCTTGGATCACAAATCCTGGCGACTTCCCTCGTTTCACATCATTCTTTATTTTCTCTAACTCTGGGTCTCCATCTTGTGCCTCCTTTATGTCTCCCAACAATGTTGGCCTCAACTCCAATGCATTCAAGTACGCACCTTCTTTTCTCTGAATGATCTCCACTTTCATTTTCCAAAGGTCATCGCTTATAGCTTTTGGTAGGGTCACGGTTGTGTTTAAGTGAGCTTTTCGACTTAGGGCATCAGCTACAACATTTGCTTTTCCAGAATGATATTGAATGTCAAGGTCGTAGTCTTTTAGGAGTTCTAGCCACCTACGTTGTCTTAAGTTCAACTCTTTTTGGATAAAGATGTATTTGAGGCTTTTATGGTCGGTAAAGATTTTACATGAAACACCATATAAATAGTGTCGCCAGATTTTGAGGGCGAATACGACAACGGCTAGTTCAAGATTATGGGTTGGATAATTTTGTTCGTGCGGTTTAAGTTGTCGAGAAGCGTATGCTATAACCTTCTCGTTTTGCATTAGCACACATCCTAATCCATGCTTGGAAGCATCACTATACACAACAAAGCCATCTGTACCAGAAGGAAGGGTTAGAATTGGGGCAGAGGTAAGGCGTTTCTTTAACTCCTGAAAAGCTTCTTCACATTCATCGCTCCATTCAAACTTGACCGACTTCTTCACCAATCGCGTTATAGGCATAGCTATCTTTGAGAAGTCTTGGACGAATCTTCGGTAGTATCCAGCTAAACCCATAAAACATCGAATTTCGGGGACATTGGTGGGTCTAGGCCACTCCATTATGGCTTTTATTTTCTGAGGATCAACGGAGACTCCATTCTCGGAAATGATGTGCCCTAGAAAGGCAACTTCTTTCAACCAAAACTCACATTTCTTCAGCTTCGCATACAACTTTCTTTCTCTTAGTATTTCCAACACCTTTCTCAAGTGTTCTTCGTGCTCACTTGAGTTTCTTGAAAATACAAGATATCATCGATGAATACAACAACGAATTTATCAAGGTAGGGCTTGAAAACTCGGTTCATCAAGTCCATGAAAACGGCTGGGGCATTGGTTAATTAACCCAAAGGGCATCACCGTGAATTCATAATGGCCGTATCGAGTCCTGAAGGCGGTTTTTGAGATATCTACTGGCTTAATGCGAAGTTGATGATATCCAGACCTCAAATCTATCTTGGAAAAATTGGTTGCACCTCGCAGCTGATCGAAAAGATCGTCGATACGGGGTAAAGGATATTTGTTTTTGATGGTAATCTTATTTAACTCTCGATAATCGATGCACAACCTCATAGTTCCATCTTTCTTCTTTACAAACAAGACTGGTGCACCCCAGGGTGAAACACTGGGTCGGATGTACCCTTTCTCGAGCAATTCATCTAGTTGCTTCTTCAATTCTTGCAATTCAGCTGGTGCCATTCTATATGGTGCCTTCGAGATAGGGGCAACTCCCGGAATGAGGTCGATGCTAAAGTCTATTTCTCTTTGCGGAGGCATACCGGGTATGTCTTTTGGAAACACGTCAGGGTACTCTTTTACTATAGGGATATCGGACAAAGAGTCGTTAGGTTTTGTTAGGTCTATTACATTACAAAGGTATCCGTAACAACCCTTCGCAAGTAGTTTGAATACTTTTGAGGTTGAGATAATACGGGGTTTGGCTTTTCTTCTTCGATAAGAAACCTTGCGCCCATCAGGTCTTCTAAGAATTATCTCATGGTTCAGGCAATTAATGTCGACTTGGTACTTGGATAACCAATCCATTCCCAAGATCGCATCAAAGTCGGTTAATTCAAATTGAACTAGGTCGACTAGAAATTCACAGCCTCCTATAAGGATAGGGAAGTTTCTATACATGACATCACATGAGATAGAATCACCATTTGGGATGTTGTTTCATTTCCTTGGTAGTTTTCCACCAAAGATTGGCTTGTCCTTTCAGATAAAAGACTGCAAAGTTAACTTTCCACTTATCGGGGCACTGGGTAGCATCGAACAATTTTTCCATGCCGTTTAGCCACTCTTTAAACTCAGTGGGGTCTGGTTCCATCATAAGTTGGGGGCTTATGAGCCGAGAACCTCTTGAACATGTTTGAGCACTCTTCTTGTTCAGTTCTAGGCCTTTGTCGATTTACTTGTAAAAGCTCCATCATCATCAGCGTCATTAAATCCATTCGGTTATCACTAGCATCTCACGTGGCATCTCCAAAACAGGGTCGCTACGCAATGGGTCAATCCTTGCCCTCATTTCTTCGAGCGTGATCTCAGACTCATGGTTTGCGTTTCCTTCATTAATAGGGTCACTTTCACTTGAGGCCATCGTCTAACACATAAAATATTTTACGTTTATGACATACTCATTTGCCAGCAACATACTCCATCAACAGCGTTAAAGTAGCGTAAAATTTTCCCATTCCCCGTCCTATCACTCACACTCATATTCATTATTGATTTCCTTATTTATCTACAATCATTTTTTTATTATTTATTATCTCATTGTTAGCTAAAGTATTTATCCTAAAACATTTTAGTTCTTATTTCAAATACGTAAAACCTTTAAGGTTTTACTTAAGGTTTCGGAACCATTGGCTCTGATACCATTCTGTAACGCCCAGACTTTTAAGCATCGTTAATTCATTAATTAACTCTTAATTAGCAGCGGAAGACCTTAACTTAGTCGGTGCGTTACTGCCGTACTTTCCTTTTGGAAAATACAAGGCAACATAAGTTCGTTAAAGAACGTAACTTTATAAATATTAAACTTCATAACTAACTTAGAAATGCGTAAATAACTAGGTGAAACATAATTAAGGTTCATAAACTAATGTTCTCAAGCTTATAATACATATTAATAAGAGTCTGCATAATTTAAGTAGTAATTATTCCTCACTGCTACGCCATTCCGTCATCCCCGTCATTACCTAAAACAGAAAAGCAAAACGTCATGAGCCGAGGCCCAGTAACATACCACTCTAACATCGTAAATTCATTTCAATTCATTTTAGTTGCAAACAGGAGGAGAGAGAATAGAGTAAAAACATTTCATAAACATTTTATGTAAACATAAATTCATTATTATCTTCATATCATAATCATCATCATAATTATCTTATTGGTAACTTGGCGAGTATAACATACAGGGACGTCTCCCATCATCATCATCATCATCATCATCATAATCATAGGGCAATAGCCACCAGGGACATCGTCCCTAACCAGAAGGTGGCATAAAGCCAAGCATAGTGCGGTGCCACCAGGGACAATTGCCCCTAACCAGAAGGTGGCGTTTCCGCCATAGAATAGAACGGTACGTGCACGACGAACATAACGTCGTACTGTCAAGAACCATCTTTCACTTTTGTTTATCATGTTTCATTTCTTTTTATTTATACATTATACTTCACAATCATCATGAAATCATATTCTTTAATCTTTCGCAAGTCATCATAAATTACGTAACGTCATGAAATATCATGTTCATAAAAAGATTTCATATCCCGCAATCCATAAAATCATATATTTAACATAAACATTATAGATATCAACATAAAACAGATATTTAGAAAGGGAATGCGGGTATTAGCAGTAGATGTTACCTCAAATCCTGCTTAGTAACTTTGATTGCCGGGGGAGGCTTGTAATATCCCTTTTTCCCTAATCTACCCAATAATTGATAACGAGACGATTAATATTGTAACTTCCCTCATTTGTCATCATTATAGTTATAAGGTTGACTCGTTGACCATATTAATAGTTGGACTATGTATATTCGTTTATTTAGTAAACTTTATAAGTGCCATCTTATTACTTAAATAATTATTATTATTACATTAGCTTTTATAAAATAAAACTTGTCATTTTTAAATATTAATAAATTGAGGTTAACAATATTAAGTTAACAAAAAATATCAGATATGACTACCTATTATTAAGTTGGCTTAATTTAGTAAACTCAACTTGTCCAATACTCATACTAAGTCATATATACTACTTAAAAAGATTTATGTTATACAAAAGTTCATATACATATATTTATCTCATTAGCCCAATAACAAACAAGTTATAATTTAAATGTACTTGAACCCAAAGTATATCTGTAATTATAAAGTGACCATTTAAAAGATTTTGGGCCTAAAAAGAGTAACAAAACAGGGGGGAAAATATTAGAAGGGAACCAAACTACAGAACATATAGTTCCAAACTCCATGTACCTTGCGACAAGGAGCACGGGAAGCGCACGTCGCCGGATAAGGAGGCTGCAGCGCGAGCTTGAAGGTGTCAGGGTGGTTCGTCGAAGGTGGTTCGCGGAGAGAGTAGGGTGCTGCGAGAGAAAGAAAGGTGGTTGGGCTGGCGGAGGGGTTGTTGCGGCATGGTTGCAGCGTGGCTGCGTCGCCGGAAATGTGCTGCGGTGGCAGCAACGACAGAGAAAGGGAAGGTACAGCGTGAGGTGAGCGAGGGTGGTCGTTGGTGGTGGCGCGGTGGAGCTCGCCCAAAAACAGAGGGAACAAGGAAGTTGTATTTTGTGGTATTTTTGGTTAACAAAGTTCTGATTTTTGGTTTTGTTTGTGTTGGCAAATCTTGGAAATCAATCGGTATTTATAGAAATTATTGGAAGCTATGCTCCTACTGTTGATCAGTTTAACCTTTGAAAAAAAAATGAACTTGGGTCAAGAAACATTAATGGAGGAAGATTGAGAATTCAAACTTTGAGGCTTCTTCCAGATTTTGTGAGATATTGTGGCAAGCTTTATTGACTAATGAAGAAGATTTTTGACATGAGCGTTGTAGTATTGAATTTAAGTGTTTGATTTCATGTGTGAACACTTCAAAAAGATTTGCCAGAGAAAGAAAATGGAGGAAGGAAGAAGATGGGCTAGAGTTAGACTCATAGGGTCATTTTTGTAATTTCTATTTTTGCTTAAGTATATAATTGTTCTATTGTCCACAAGTTAGATTAAATAAAGGGAACTTGAAATAGCTTATATACATTTTAATATCTATAATTCTTGTTTTTGTTAGTTTGAAAAGATTTAATTTATAATAAAGTCGACAATTAGTATTACTTAAATACGGGATATTACAGTGTGTGTGTGCGCGCGCGCATATATATATTAAATATTGAATTGCTTCAATTTTAAAAGTAAACAATATAAATAGTAAGTAGTTAAATTATCAATGACATAAGCTGCGAGTTTATTTTCAAAAGACATGCATAATAAAATTAGTTGTAAGTTTGTATATATGTAAAACCCATCAATTTGGAAGTATCCAATTAGGTATTTTCCTTAGGAGGTATCGAAAAGGAATTTGGAAATAGTTATACGTTATTACCTAGTTTTCTTAAATTAATATTTGGAGTACAACATATGAAAATAATATATGAACCAATGAGAAGTAGGAAAAATGAACATGGCCCATGTCTTGATTAATAATGATATAAAGCTTTCATGGTATAAAAATTTACTCAAAACAAAACTGTTGTTAACATTGTGAAACAACTTAAAATAGAATTATATTCACTAGTAGAATAATTGTTTATTGCTGCGGTGGTATTGATGCGGTTTTACCCATACGCAGCATTATATCACGTAAAAAAAAAAGTAAAATATAAAATAAAGATATTGCTGCAGTTTCTACCAAAAACCGCTGCAATATGGTATCAACAAGAAAATTTTTGAAAAAAGGTGACTTTTTTACCAGCCCTATTGCTGCGATTTTTGTCAAAAACCACAGTGATATATTAAAATATTATTAAAAAATAATAATAAGCATTTATACTACTAATATTGCAAGTATTAAGAAATGAATTAGTATCTGGGTCCGGATGATGCTCCGTATTTTCTCTGTGCTACAATTTAGTAATAGTTAAATTAGTCATTTCATTCATTATATGGATTTCAAAAGTTTTCCATTCATATATCATCATTAATTTTGATTGAAAAGGCAATAATGGTATGGTGTATTAATGGTTGGATTTCTTTCTTTCATACTTGAGGTTGTGTGTTCGAATCTTCACGTTAACAATCTATTTTTTTTACTATATGAGAAAGTCGTGGGTAGAATGTTATTGAACGAGGGATGGTGACATATGGCACAATACATTCTTAAGAACGCCTTTAATATATTAGTATAGACTAGCCTTCATATGCACGCGATGCGTGCATTAATTTCAAAATTTGTTATTCTATTAGATACTCCATTTGTACTTTATTTGTGATTAAACTTAAATGTGAAAAATTCAACAATTAGATGAATTTAGATATATTAATTCGCTAATGTAAAAAGATAAAAAGATTGTGAGTGATTGTTAACATTAATTTTTTGTGAATGAATATCGAAAAGAAGGAAAATTTGTCAGAAACCACCTTTTATAATCACTTTTTTGTGAGAAACCACCTTTTAAAAAAAATTGGTTAATTAGCCACCTTTTTTGTTCTTTTTTATGTTGGAAGCCACCACTTGCTGGAATCCGGCGTTGACCTTGATTTCCGGCATTGACCATCAGATTTTCGCTATTTTCCCCCCTTTATCTTTCTCCCCCCTCCCTCCTCGCATCCCCGGCAACCCCCCTCCCCCCTCGCATCCCGGCAACCCCCTCCTCCCTCGCAACCTGCCGGCAAACACCCCCCACGACCATCCCCACCCTTCCAGCCCTAAGCCCATCACCTCCCCCGCATCCCCTGACATCTTAGGTGGAAGAAATGGCGAAAAATCTGGAAAAAAAATGGCGAAAATCGGATGGTCAACGCCGGAAAATCAAGGTCAACGTCGGATTCCGGCAAGTGGTGGCTTCCAACAAAAAAAAGAAAAAAAAAGGTGGCTAATTAACCAAATTTTTTTAAAAGGTGGTTTCTCACAAAAAAGTGGTTATAAAAGATGGTTTCTGACAAATTTTCCCGAAAAGAAAGAACAAAAACAATGAGTTGGTTTAACTGAATTAAAGAGTATCAAAGGTAGTGAATGTGCATACTTTTCATGTGCACGTTACGTATGCCATCTTTTTTCATAAGGTATAAATATTTTGTCCATTTAATTTTTGATTGAAGTATTTAATGCATATACCATTTTAAACTTGTTTTAAATGGCAAGTTGGAATGAGAAATTTTTAAATGATTTGCTTTTGTAATTTTTTTCATTCCATTAATTAGATCATTAAGGGTATTTTAGTCACTTCAAAAGAGGACACCACACCTCCTCCCTTGGCTTATATAATAGAGATATGACATTATATTAGGAAGAGAAAGGTAACTAGGTAAGGAGGCCTTAATGATTCTGGTTAAAGTATTAAGAAATGAAGATGGCACTATTATTTTAGGAAGAGGAAGGGGGAAAAATGTATTCTAAATAATTTTCTTGTGGCCTCTACTAAAATTGAGAACAAAAATTCAGCCAAATTTGAAGAAAACAAATATGCTAAGCAAAAGTTCAAGCCTGTTGTCAAAAACAGTTCGGATCATTTGCTCTAGTATAACCCATCCGTTTTTTTTTAATCTACACAAATAATTTTTTTTGGTTTGTTTCTTTCTTATCTACACGTGGTTGCTTTTTCTATTCTTGGTAACATGTTACATCTACTTTCTCCTTTTTTCCACCCATCATCGACTTTTAAATATTTTAACCCACTTTTTAATTTATCTCTCTCACTTTTCAGTTTCTGAAAAGAAAGTTCAAGGATCAACATAATGAATTTCTCTCTAATATCACACAGACTTTTGCTTTTCTCATTCACAAATGTAACATTTCTGTTTGTGTCACAATATAGATTGATAGGTTTAGGAATAACAAGCTTCAAATCTTCCAATAAACCATCAATCCATACTATTTCACTGCAAGTTTGAGACATACATCTATGCTCAGCCTCTGCAGAAGATTTTGAAATAGTCTTTTGCTTCTTAATCTTCCAAGAGACAAGATTCTTGCCAAGAAATACACAGTAGTCTGTGAGAAACCTACCAGTGAATGCACAAGTTCCCCAATCAGAATCACAATATGCAGAAAGGGATTTTGCAGAATCAGCATGATAATATAAACCTCAATCAATAGTTCCTGCAGGATATCTAATGACATGGATGACAGCTTGAAGGTGGGGATCTTCTATATAGGACAAGCCATGAATTTGTTAAGTTGTTAGACTGAGTATGAGATGTCAGGTATGGTGAGGATAAATCAAAGAAGTTTGCCAATGAGACTTCTGTATAATTTAGCATTAGAAAGAATCTCTCTTTCATCAAGAGGGAGTCTAATTCCTCTAGGGAAAGGAAAGTTGCAAATTGTAATTTTGTAATCCTTTATTGTAAAGGATGTCCAAAATGAACTTCCTTTGATTGAGCATAGTCCCTCTTTCAGTCCTAGATACTTATATCCCAAGAAAGTATCTCATCATTCCTAGATCCTTGCACGAAAAAGCAACATCTAATTGCTTCTTTAGGTGTGCAATTCCATGTTCATCATTAACACTGATCAAGAGATCATCAACATAGACAAGAGCAATAACCTGTTTGTCATTCACCTTCTTTGTTAAAAGAGAGTAATCTCTTCTACTTTGTTCAAAACCCTCTTTGATGAAGGACTTAGTGAGTTCTATACTCTATTGCCTTGAAGCTTGCTTCACGCCATATAAACTTCTTTTTAGTCTGCATACATATCCACTTATCTCTTCTTTGTGCCCTGGTGGAGGTTTCATATATACCTCTTTATCTAGATATCTATGTAAAAATGCATTGTTGATATCTAGGTGGTGGAGTGACCAATTCTGAGCAGTAGCCAAAGCTATCAAAGTTCTAACAGTAGTGAACTTTCCAACTGGAGAAAATGTGTGTTTGTAGTCTTTATCTTTGACATGTATGTCACTCTTGATACTAGCATGGCCTTAAGCCTTTCAACTTCTCCATTGGGTATCAATTTTACTTTTGTACACCCACTTACAATTAATGGCCTTCTTACCTTCTGGCAGTTTGGTGAACTCCCAAGTTCCATTTTCTTCTAAGGCTTGCATTTCAGTTTCCATTGCAGCCTTCCATCCTTCACTTTGTGTAGCTTCTTTGTAGTGGAGAGGCTCTGTAACTCTTAGAGCATTATTCAAGACCTTATATACTCTACAGGATAATGCTCAAAGCCTTCAAGTCTTTTTTTTTTATCATGAGAGATACTCTTTCTGAGCCTGCTTTTGTGCTTGTGTGTCAAGAAAAATCACCACATAATCTTTAAACCTATTAGTGATGTTTCTTTGTCTCACAGGTCTTCTAGTATCCTCAACAGATGTGTGAATCTGCTGGCGAGGTGGAGATGGTGGAGCAATATCATTTCTTGTTGCATTCTGCTTTTATAGTTTTAGTTTCTCTTGCACTTTCATTCAAGAGAGAATCCTGCATGTATCTGCTACATTATCTTCATCATCTGCAGTTTTCAACCTATTTTCAACAAATTCTACATAATCTCTTTTATTCTTATTAAGAACAAAAGCAAAATATTTTCATCAAAAGTCACATCTCTTCTAATGAAAATTATTTTTTAAAAAAAATCATATAGCTTATACCCCTTTTGATGTGGGGGATAACCTATCATGACACACCCGATTCCCCTTTCAACAAATTTATCATTTGGTTTTCTGCTAGGGCTAGCATAACACAAGCTCCCAAATGCTCATATGTAGGTTCTATCTTCATGAGTCTTCTGTAAGGGGTTTCCCAGTCAAAGACTGAATTAGAAAGCAAGTTAATGAGGTAGGTTGCACGTGCATGATTTGACGACACTCATGCTAAAAGATTTCAGTGCCATTATCTGATCTAATTGTCTTTACTTTGCACTTAAAATTATTCTCAACATGTGCAAGGAAAGAAATCAAAATTCCTTTCACCTGCTCCTTGTTGGACATAAGATGTGTCCATGTCGCTCTAAAGTGATCATCTACAATGGTGAGGAAATAAGTAGCTCCTATAATATCTTTTACACTATATAGGCCCCATAGATCAATGTGAATCATGGAAAAAATATTTTGAGCTTGTTATTCGAAGTTTAGATTCTGATGGAGAGGAAGGTGAGATTTTATCACCAAAATCATCCTTAATTGCTTTGAAAAAAACAATTTGCTGAAAAATCAATATTCTCTGAATGGTTAAATGTATTGAATAGTGGTATTAAACAACCTTAATCTGTGAATGTTCAAATGAATCTGGATATATAAGCAGATTTCGTAGATACAGGAACTTGAAATTGAAATTGAAAATTACAATAAATCATCTGATAATAATGAAAACACAATAGAAATACCTAAAATTGATTTGGATGATATTCATGATGAAATTGATTACTGGAAGAATTCGATTGTGTATTATAATTCGGGGGCAAGTCCACCACAAGATGGCATGGAGGATTTCTTTTAGAGAATATGGGTTAATATGGCTATTGATAGAATTGTCATAGTTGGAAATGGAATATACATGGTTCGATTATGTAATCAAGAGGATCAGGAGAAAATCTTGGTTGAGGAATAATGTTATTTTTTTGATGGCAAGCCATTGATTGTTCAATCTTGGAAGCTAGACGTTGGTTGGAGTAAAAAGAATGTTGAGAAAGTGCCTATTTGGGTTGAATTACATGGCCTGGATCTGATATATTGGGGTGCAAGAAGCTTGAGCAAAATAGTAGGGGTGATCAAGAAATTTGTGAAGTTAAATCAAATGCAGAAGGGTAATTTGTTGTTTGTTAGAGTATTAGTTGCGGTTTACATTGATCAACCATTCCCTTAACTCATTATGTTCAGAAATGAACATGGGCCCATTGTGCAACAAATTGTGTTCTATGCTTGGAAACCTATAAAATCCACAAGTTGTACTGGGTTTGGCCATGGATATGAACAATGTCACAAGCCTAAGAAGATACAAAAGATGTACTATAAATGGGTGGTTAAGAAGCATAAACCTGACCAACCTCAAACTTCTGTTCAATCTCAACACCAACCTAGTCCAAAAACTCAGCAAGGAGATAAAAAAAGGTAACACTAGACTAGGTCCTACTATTTCGGGTCAACAACATTCAATAATGGTTGGGGACAAGAGTGGTAACTCAAAAAGGACTAAGAAGACTCCGGTTAAGAATAGTTTTGAGGTTCGATTTGAAGCTACCGTTGATGAATAGTTTTATGAAGTTAAACAACAAACAATTGAGGAGATGGATGGGTTAAAGGCCTTTGAGAATCATGGATAAAATTTTGTTCCACACAGGGGGTTAAATAGGAGTAATAGGCAGATGGAGATGAAGAAATTCATTTCTAGTCATAAAATTGCTCTATTTGGCCTCTTGGAAACCAAGATAAATATTTCCAAGATAGGAAATCTTTAACGACAGTTGTGTCCTCGATGGTGCTTCACCACAAATAGCAGCATTATTGATAGAGGAATAATTATATTACATGGATCACTAATGCTTTTACAGTTGATGTTGTGTTTATGTCATCTGAATTGATACACTGTAAGGTAACTCCTATGGGACATCTTCCTAGCTTTTACTGCTCATTTGTTTATGGTTCAAATGATAGAAATGAAAAAGAACAATTATGAGTTGATATTGTTAGACTTAACACAACTCAACCTTGGATGATCTTGGGTGACTTTAATGTTGTGCTAATCTAGATGAGAGGATTGGTTCTCTTGTGTGATTAAATGAAGTACAAGATTTTAAAATTTGTGTTTTGCAGTGTGGTTTGGCTGATATAAAGTAGGTTAGGAGATTTTTTACTTGACAGGGTTATGGCCAATAATGAGTGGATGAAAGTGTTTGAAAATGGGGTTTGTATTCATAAAGACATGGGTGGAAAAAAACCTTTTCGTTTTTTAACATATGGGCCTCTAGTGATGGTTTTCTAGACTTGGTTAGGGATGTTTGGCAAAGACCAATTACTGCGTGCAGGATGTACAAGGTCACTCAAAAGATGAAAATGCTGAAAATTGAACTCAAGAAGTATAATCAAGCTGGCTTCTCTGACATCCAAGCTCAAGCTCAGCAGGTTTACAACTTGATGATTTAGACGCAGCACAATGTTCATGTGCACATAAAAGATGGTACTTGCATTGATGCTGAAAGGAGGGCCACTGAAGATTACAAGAAAGCTCAAGAAAGATATATAAGCTTCTTAAAACTAAAGACAAAGGAAGGGTGGATTGAGAAGGGGGATGACAACACAAAAATTTTCCACCAATCCATAAAAGCTAGAAGACAGATGAATAAGATTTATGCTATTCAGGATACTACTGGAACTTGGATGCATGAAGAGCAACAGATCAAAGAGGCTTTTGTTAGCTATTATCAAGGGATATTGGGTACAAAGATGAGTGGCAGACGTAATGTGAAGCAGCATGTGATTTCAGAAGCGCAACAAAGCTTATTTCAGCGCGATTTTACTGCTGAGGATGTTAAAAGGGTTATGTTCTCAATCCGTAATGAGAAAGCTCCAGGAATTGATGGATTCAATAGTTGATTCTTCAAGCAATGTTGGGAAATTGTAGGTGAAGAGATCTCAGCTGCTGTTACTGAATTTTTTCAAACAGGGTAATTGCTTAAATCTATTAATGTCACATCCATGACTTTGATCCCAAAGGTCAAAAGTCCCTCCCTTGTAAGTGACTTTAGACCTATCTTCCGCTGTTCAGTTATATACAAGTGTACAACTAAACTCTTATGTGAAAAATTAAAACTAGTCTTGCCAAGCTTAGTTTCCAACACCCAGGGAGCATTTGTGGAACGTAGAAGTATCTTGCATAATATCTTACTATGCCAAGATATAGTGAAGATGTAGACAAACTTAAAAGTGTTGCCTTTTGAAGATAGACATTCAAAAGGCCTATGACACAATTAGTTGAGAATTCTTAGAAGATATGATGTTGGCTCTAAAATTTCCAAGTAGATATGATGATATGGTTATGACTTGTGTTAAGAGCCCCACATTCTCTTTGATGATTAATGGAGCTTTAACTGGCTTTTTGTCTTGTGTATGGAATACTTTTTCAAGATTATGACATATTGGCAAACAACCTGAATTCACCTTTCATCCGAGATGCATATCACTTGGTCTCAACCACTTGTGATTTGTGGATGATATCATATTATTTTTCAAGGGAGAGTTTAAGTCTGTCCATATGATGCTTCAAGGGATCAATCTGTTTGCTGCCACTTCAGAGTTGAAGGCTAATCCTACCAAGTCCAACTTTTATCACAACAAGAATGTCACTTTTTTCCGTCCGTCGAAATCGAACGCTAAAAACGCGAAATCGGACGCTAACAAGTTTAGCGTCCGTCAACGGACGCTAAAAGGCTGATGCAAAATCCCTGGTCGCTAATTGCCCAATTACCGTCCACTAAGCGGACGCTAAAAATTTAGCGTCCGAAATTCTAGCTTTAGCGTCCGATTTATTGTCGGACGCTAATTAGCGTCTGATTTTAGTTGGAAGCTAATTAGCGTCCGACTGAAGCCAATTAGCGTCCGATTAAAGTCAGAAGCTAATTAGCGTCTGACTAAAATCAGACACTAAAACTGTAAACCAGACCAAAACATATGCTTTTGCTCAGAGCCTCAGAAGCTTTTGTAACAGATGCTTCTGCTCACATACTTTTGTTTTCACCTTTCACTTTGCCCAATTATTTTTTTATTTATTCATTTTATTAATTTCAATTATTATTTCAGATAATAATGTTAGAATAAAAAAATTAAAAATTAAACAAATGAGAATTTTATTTAAAATACATATATATTACAATCTAATATAAAATTTAGTACTATAATAGTATAATTACATTGTAATAAAATCTAATACAACTTCAATCTAATACTAGTCGAACCCTGCCGAGGTACTGCACACGCGCCAGCCACACAAAACAAGAAACTCACTAGCGCATCAACCACATCTCCGCGCATCAGCCACCGGTCTGCCGCGCCAGCCACTATAAATAACAAAATAAAAATTGTACATAATCATTTGGAAGGAACAAAAGATGAAATTAATATTCAAGAAGTTAACTGATATACCTTTGACGCTCCCTAAAAATTGTTGGCTTGTTTTTCAGATCACGACCACTGCGGCGAAAAACTTAACTACAATTCATAAAACAATTGTCAGTATGAGGGTAAAAACCAAAAAAGACCCTAAAAATAACCCTAAATTGATTTAAACAAAGACACTGATTGCAGGCTCACTTCTTTACACTTCTGGAAGGTCTCTCAGTATCCACTATTAAGTTCAGTTGCACAATTTAAAAATTGGAATACCCAAACAACAAACATGATTATCAACCATAATTAATAAATCATAAACTTAACAAAAGCACGGAATAATCTCCCTTCCTTCTAGCATCCCACATACAGCCAAAAATTCCAACACTACACCCAAATTTACAGCAAACTATAAAGAGTCATAGAGGTGCGTAAAATCAAGAGTTATAATGCTGCTTGCTGAAATAAAGGTCAATTTACGAACACATTTCATTGCCAAAATAGAAACGATATCAGCAAAATTCGATACTTCATACACGGCTCAATCAAACATTGTTTTGCAAGTACCTACAATTCATGTTTGTGTAAAACCATGCATATGTATCCATTTCAAAAACAAAACAAAAAAAAAATTACAAACTCTGCACTCTAACAACAGGCATCATCATACAAGATCTACTGTTTTAGCAACCTACAAAGAGAATTATTCTTAATAACTGGCCATATTCTCATAAAAAACTGATTAAAAACGAAAAACGAAAAAAAAACACGAAAGACTAATTTCCCAAAAAAACGAAAACTGATTTCCAAATCAACAAAAAACAAAGAAATAGAAATCAAAATTCGAATACATAAGAAAAACTCTCAAATTTCGAACCTAGATACAAGAATCTCTAAATTTCAGACCCAAATCCTAAAAAAAGACAAAACTGAAAAACAAAGACAAAAAGCCAAAATCGCGAAATTGAAAATTTGAATAAGCAAATCGAAAATAAAACACACAAAATAAAATCTCATAAAACCGAAAACTCAAAAAAATAAAGAAAAATCGAAAAACAAAAAAATTAAAAAATCTTAGGGAATTGAGATCTAGGAAAACACAAAATGAAATTAAAAAAACAAAGAAAATCGAGAAAAGAAACTCCACAATCAACAATCAAAACTATAAAAAAAATATTTATTAGTTAAATCTGAGTAGAAAAACCTGATTTCGTGAGATCTGAAAGAAAGAGAGAGCACCGTGTTTTCTTATGAGGAAGTAGAAAGAGAAATGTGAGATGAGGCGGTAGAGAGAGATGAGAGAGAAACGTATGAGTGAGGAAGAGAGAGAAACGTGAGAGTGAGGAAGAGAGAGAGGCGTGGAAAGAGTGAGGAAGAGAGAGAAACGTGAGAGTGAGGAAGAGAGAGAGGCGTGGAAAGAGTGAGGAAGAGAGAGAGGCGGTCGGTTTAGGGTTAATGATGTATTGATGTGGTCGACTGGAGGAACTAAGATGCCTATTTATATCCTTTTTTACCGTCCGTCTTTCGGACGGTATTTTAACCTAACACACGCTAATTAGCGTTCGTTTAAATGAACGGGCGCTAAATCTCAGAAAACGGGCGCTAATTAGCGTCTGTCATATATCGGACGCTAATTTTGAATTTACCGTCCGCTTATACTCTCGGACGCTAAATTCAGACGCTGAAAAGACGGATTTTGTTGTGTATAGTTGTGGCCTTTCTGATCAAGAGAATACAAGGATAAAGAACATCTTAGGTTTCAAGCATGACAGCTTACATTTTATGTATTTGGGTGTTTCAATCAGTACCAAGAAACTTTCTGCTATTAATTGTGGAAAGCTGGTTGAGAATATGGTTATTAAAATAAGAGTATGGAGCTCTAGAAACATTTACTCAGTCTTGTTGAGTATAAGTGTCTATTGGTCCCAAATATTTCTTCTTCCCAAAGCTGTTCTGAAACAAGTAAATTCCATTTGTAGATCATTCTTATGAATTGATACCTGTAACAGTTTTAAACCCTGGTATGTTAGCTGGGACGACACTTGTAAACCTAAGAGTCGTGGGGGATTAGGATTTAGAGCTATTACCCATTGGAATATGGCTATAGTAGGCAAGCTTGTATGGGATATTGCCTTGAAAGCTGATAACCTTTGAATGAACTGGATCCCTGATAGATATATCAAGGATCATGATTGGAACTCTTATGATGCTCCTCAGAATGCTAGTTGGGTGGTCAAATTCATAACAAGTGATTCTTTCCACTTGTGGGAATGACTGCTTTGCCAAAACAAAATACAGAACTGCTAGCACTTACAAAAAAATGTTGAATCTTAGGGACGAATTGGCATGGAGTTTTATATATGGGATGCTCATAGTCTTCCTAAACATAGTTTTGTTGGCTGGCTAGTGATGAGGCAAAAGGTTGTAGACTAAAAGTAAATTAGCAGCTTTGGGGATTTGTGAAAGTTAGATGTGTCTGCTATGTGATGCCGAGGAGGAAGATCACTCACATTTATTTTTTGGCTGTCATTTTTTAGGGATTTGTTTTTTTGATATTCCCAGAAATGTGCTCACTGGCACCTGAATCAATGATCCAATATTTCAAATCAAACTGTTTTCTATGTGAAATAGTATTAGATACAACAACTTTACCTGCAAAGTTACTGTAGGCTACAACATTTGTTCCAAGGGCCTTCATGTCTTCTTGAACAACAACTGAAATCATCTTGATGTCATCCCCCTTGTCATTGTTTTCAGCTTGGGTATTGTTTCACTCAAATGGAGTCTTAACACTATCTTCATCTCCTTCTTTGATGACATTTACAACCTGTCTTGAGTTGTTGCAATTCCCCGTATTTTTAGGCATTTATTGAGATTATTTAAAACAATTATAAATTTTATCTTCAAAACTCTTTTTAAAATCACATTGGAGGGAATCATTTGGATTTTAGTATTTTTTTGAACAGTAGTTGCTCTTGTCAGTATCTTATTTATTTAATTAATTATTTAAACAAATATTTGAAAAATAACTTTATAAAATCCAAAATTCATTTTTGAGTAATAAAATCAGATTTTACATTTTAGTATGTAATTTTCGGATTTTTTTTATAAGTGTTGTTTTGAAAAATCGGTTTCTTTTAAATAAAACCGAAAACTTTAAATATTTAAAATATTTTGTAAGTCTTATAAAATCAGATTTTTATGATATTTATTGATTAGAAAGTATGGGATTTTAATTGATTTGGGAAGATTTAACAATCTCTTTAAAATCAAACAAAATTGATTTTAGGAAAGAATTTTTATAAATATAGGAAAGAGTTTTTATTAAAAAAAAAAAAATCTGCTGCATTCTACAGCTGCTGCACGGCAGCTTTCTAGTGTGTTACAAAAATTTTAAAATTTTTTTGCCCTAATTTTAATGATTAAGGAAAATTTTACCTCTTTTCTACCCTAGTTTACACTGTAAATACCCCTCTAATCCTTCATTTTCTATTCACCAAAAATCTTGATATTTCTTTATAAAGTTTTCCTAAAGTGAGTGGTCTCTTTGAGTAGTTTTAGTTTTTCACCGAGGAGTTTTAGCGGGAGGTTTTGTAAGTACTCTTTTTCAAGTTGTTTTAATTCCTAGTTTTTGATCTTTTTGAGTTTTATAAAAACATGTTTTTAATTGTTTGAGCATGAATCATGTTTATAATTAGTTAGTTTAGCATAATTTTCTTTTGAGTTCATATATTGTTCATCATTTTGATTAGAACTAGGTTATAATTAATAGGAGGATTTCGTTCGTGAGCATTCCCTTACTAGTTGATTTTCTTGTTTCGTGAATTATCAAGATACGTTTATGTGGCTTTGATCTTTAATTGTTAAGTTTACACTAGTTATTTATGTTTTAGTACAAATTATACATATTGGTATATGTGGTTAGCTTGATCAAATCTTCTTGTAGTTAAAGCTATAGATAAAAGCTTATTTTTTTTTCTCTCCTACTTTGTTAGTTCGTGTATTGTATGCACATGTTGTTCATAAAAACCAAAGATGGCTTCACTTGTTTTAAAAAAAGAAATAATCAGTTGCATGTGGCTAACTCAAAGTATAGGAAACAAAATACTTTTACAAATCAGTGGTATTAAGCCTAAGTTTTAATTTCAAAAGTTTAAATTATCTTTTCCTATAATTAAGTTTGTTATCATAATTCTTTTTTTGAATTAAAGAAAAGGTTTACCCCTATGTTATTCTTATTACAATTACCCCTTGGCTTTGTTCAATAAGGGTTCTTTCAAGTCCACGAGTTGGCATCAAGGTTACTCCAATGTCTTTGTATTCATAAAGGGATACAATTTACTGATCCGGTCCAAAACCAGATCAATAAATTTTTTTCTGATGCAATTTTAAGGTAAAACCGGATCAGTTAATCACATTTAGTTATCCGATTTTACCTTAAAACCACATCAGATTGTAAGAATTTATGTTCAAAAAAAATTGCAAACCTGCAGCCTGCAGGTCTGCAACCACTTTCATACACAATCACAGTTACTTTAACAATATATATATATATATAAAAACATATTTGTATACAAAAAAAAAAACCTTTTATACATATATATACCATAATAATACATATATGTACCTCAAAAAATGCATACACAATTCCAGTTCAACAATGAAAACAAATGAAAATTACAAACAAAAAAAAGGGAAAAAATGACAAAGATTTGATTTCATAACCAAAAATGAACAAAAATTAGAAAAAAAAAAAACAAACAAACTGGATCTAACTAAAAAATATAAATTACAGAAAATGAAAGAAAATTAAAAAAACGAGCTAAATCTAACTAAAAACATAAATTACAGAAAACGAATGAAAATTTAGAAAAAAAAAAAGAAATAAATCTAACTAAAACATAAATTACAAAAAATGAACGAAAATTACAAAAAAAAATAGATCTAACTAAAAAAACGTATATTACAGTTAATGAATGAAAAAATAAAGAGGAGAAGACGAAAATTATAAAAACGAACTAGATTGATGAAGACGGCGAAGGATGAAGGCTCCGTCGAAATTCGCTGCATTCGGCGGCGGGGACTGATGAAGACGAGTGATGGAAGAACGACGGCGAGTTCGTGGTTGGTGCAGTCCGTCGAAACCTTATTTGTTGCGATTCGTGCGTTGCAAGTGTTCGTCGCTGAGTTGGGAGGAGGGAGGAGGGAGAAGGAAGGAGAGAGGAGGACAAAGGGCTAGAGAAGAGAGAGAAACGGTGTTGGAATTTAGGTTTAGATGGGATTTAGGTTTATAGAAGAGAGAAAAATGAGAGAGGGTTAGAAATGAGTTTGGAGGACTGAAATAAGGAGAGTTGGGGCGCACATCCTTTTTTTATTTTGTGGGCTACATTTCGTGGGTTGCGTGCATCGTGTTTAATGGACTGAAATCTGTGCGGTCCAAAAAAGACCGCATCAGTTTCCAAAATCTGATCCGGTCCACAAAAGAATCGCATTAGATTGTCCTCCCATCTTTCCCTCCCAATTTTATGTAAATTTTTGGATGCAGTTTTACAAAAACCGAATGTGTTACTAAGTGACAGATAAGGTTCTTTTTCACTAGTGCACTATACTTTTTTTTTACAACGTTAAAAGCAAAGAAAGGGAAATTTAGGCCTATCTTTCCCTGCTCTAATAGGAAGTGAGTGGGCCTTGTGAATTCTACTTCTACTTACCTTAGTACATCTAAAAGAATTAAATTTTCCTGCAAGTTTCCTAATACTAACTATTATAGAGAAAATACTTTTGTCTCCTTTATTTGGGTTCGGTAGAGCTTTGATTACTTCTTCGCTGTCAGTTTGTATATGATGTTGGTATGTCCCTCATTTTTCTCTATTGCTCGAAGAACTGCATAAGCTTCCATTTAAACGGGAAAATTCTCTTGGAGTTGTAAAGATTGTTATCAAATTTATTGATCCAGGCAATCGCGATTGTGGCCTTTCCCTGCCCTCTTACTTTTTTCCATGAACCATCCACACTGATTATGGATTGAAAACTGTTCCAATTTGTGCCTATCTTCCATACAATTGGTTTTTCGATAGTTGAGGTCGTATTCATCTGAACGTCTTTCCAGGTTTCTTCCTTAGATTTTCTTGTTTCTCGAAGCTTAGAGATTCTTCTCATATGTTGTCTTGGAAGGTGTTCATGATTGATAATGGATCTGGTTTGATGCTTTTGAAAGTTATCTCTTCCTATGGAGCCAGATACTCCACATGGAATCCACTATGTATACACCGAACTTTCTTTCCTTTTATGAAGTCGATTATTCATTTAATTTAATAAGTTTTTTTCTAAATATATGCAATGGAAAAAAAAATTGTTAGTAAAAGAAAAAAGAAAATGAGGTAAGTTTTATGTAATTGGAATTTCCTAAATACCCTCTCCCACTCTCTTGTAAGCTAATAAAAGATTTGCTATATAATCTTTAAGCAATGCTCGAAGATATCTTGGAAAAAATTATTAGGCGAAGAACAAAGACACTGAGCTTTGATGAGATTGATTGTATTTATATTGATTATTAATTAATTTTTGGTCTATAAAAGCTTGATTTGCCTCCACTACTTAGGAGTAGTAATTGACGTATAGCACTTGCAATCATTCCTTTCTTAAAGTGAGCATTTATTTAACGTTAATGAATGATGGGAGTGTAATAGCTAAAGTTGTTTGCTAGGATCTCTCATTTGGGGTTACAAAAAGTTGTACTCACATTAATTAACAGTAAAAGATAGTAGAGGTGGTGTTAGTAATGGCTTCATCCTTCTCATATCATAATTCATAATACACGCAGACTAGCTTATACGTAGAATCATAAATATGGTGTAATCATATTTAGGGTACATTCTCTTTTTCTAAATTTTATTGAAATTCATGTTTATCACTCACTAAAACTTACTAATCCTTGAACTATCTTTAAACTAGAAGAAAGAAAGTGTACCCTTATTATAAATAAGAGTTTCATCACTCTTTTTGACATTGATCTGCAGTCTTACTCTCGAGCCTTTTTCCCTTAAACAGCAAAAATCGTTATCACTCTATACACAAAAATAAAGTAGATATAAGTCAATCTTAAATAGTAAACATTAAATTATGAAAAAGTATTTACAGTAGGTTTTCATTTCGACACATACTCAACCAAGTTGATGCATATTTTGGCAATCACGAAAACGGTTAATAGTATGATCCACATGTGAGTCAGGAATAGTTGTCTCACATTAAAGTATCAGAGAGAGATAATGACTAGCATATAGATTGGTGGACTACTCCACCTATCTAATTGGCTTTAGAGATGAAACCCTACCAACCTTATATGTTCAAACTCTCATTTGACGTGGGCTTGTGTTGATGATATATTGGAAGTGGCTCACATGTGAGGGTCTTTGCTTGTAAAGTTTATCAGAAACATACGTATAACTAAGATGGGCTTCCTATATATATCTAACAAACCAAATAGTATGCGCACGCTTAGGGTCTTTGCTTGTTGGATGAAAACTTGATGTTGGCAAAGGAAGTGCAGCCTGTACTGAATTTAATACGTGGAAAATTTTGTCTCCCATCATAGTAAAAATATATAATTCCTCGCAACTCAATCAGGCCAATATGAGCCCGTACACATTGTTTCTATTGGGAGACATGTTTGGAGTGTAGTGAATGAAGATAGTACTATTGCTTACTGCTCTCGACTTGTGGAAAGATCATTTCTTTTGGTGATCTTGATTTTGTACAGATCTTTAGTTCTACCAACAATTGTCAGAAATTTGGTGCCCGATTATCTTCTGTTTTCAGCTAACAAATAGTTGGAGAAGTGGCTTAAATTTTATCTTAAGTAGATTGTTGTTAGAATATTAGAATATACCAATAATATATTCTGACATTATGTATATATCTTTGTTTGTAAAGTATATCTTTAGTGCCTAGTCAGTTACCTTAATCTTAGGTTAATAATCCTCTTGTATATTGTCTATATCCTCACCTTTGATAATGAGAAAGGCAAGCATTCAAATTCTATCATGGTATCAGTTTAGGTTTCTATCCTAATTCTCTAACAATCACCTTCTTCATTCTCATTTCTTGTCTTCTTCCACTGCGCATTCTCCATGGCCAACACACACCCAAATATCATCCTTCTTTGACCATCACAAATGTAAAGTCCGTGATTCCCATTACAGTAGATGCGGACCATGGCATGTATCACTCTTGAGCGGGCATTATTCAAGGTTCTTGTTAGAGTTCATGATTTGCACCACCACATCATTCCTGTTACGGATGAAATAGAGGTAGCCGCTTATGCCGCGTCGAAAGCCGCTGATCCAGCCTTATGGAAGCGTCTCGATGTTGCGGTCCTTCAATGGATATACGGGACTATATCCACGGACCTTCTTCAAGCTATCTTACTCAAAGACGATACTGCTCATGGTGCGTGGGATCATCTCGAATCAATGTTTCAAGACAACAAGGTTTCCCGAGCTACTCATATTGAATATGAACTTGTTGCTCTTAACTTTGAGAATTTTTCCTCCATTGATCACTATTGTAATCACATCAAGTCGTTAGTTGATCGACTTGCGGATGTTGATGCCCCTCTATCAAACTCACGGCTGGTTCTTAAACTCACCGGTGGGTTGCCTCAGGCCTGCGCCACGATAGTGGATATTATACAAAATCAAGAACCCCTACCTTCCTTTGAGAGTTGTTGTTCTCGACTCAAACTTGGTGAACGTACTATTAAAAATCGGCTGACCAAGGAAGGAGGTTCGGGAACCTGCTCTAACATCGCCCTCATCACCAGCTCCAGTGGCTAAAGTCCGGACAGCATCAATGCTCCAGCTTCATCATCGCGCCATCACTCCAAAAATAATAAATCCAAGAGGTCTCCAAGACTCCTGGAAAAGGGGGCACTAATTATAGGCAGGGAGTTCAAACTCATAATGGGCCCAATACCATCTCCTAGCAGCAACAGCCTTAGGCCTCTTGGGCTCCGTGGCTTCCTCAGTGTCCCACGCCACCACCATGCCCCTATCCTGTTGCTTCTTCGGCCTCAAAGCCTGCTGTTTAGAATGAAAATTCTAGGCCCACTGGACCAGGAATTTTAGGCGCTCGTCGACAAGCATATGATGTCGTGGCTCCCTCCTATAATTCTACTCCCACAGACATTGAAGCCGATATGCATACTCTCACTCTTTCTCAACCAGACGGGAATTATTACATGGACACTGGTGCTACATCTCATATGACTGCGGATCCAGGTATTCTCTCTACTTATGTCATTTCGAACATTAAAAATTATAACATTGTTGTTGGTAGTGGTCATTTAATTCCAATTATTGGTCACGGTAGTGCTATATTACCTTCCCCATATCCTCCTTTTACCTTGAACAATGTGGTACATGCTCCTAAATTGATTAAAAATCTAATATCCGTCCGTAAATTCACCATTAATAATTCAGTTTTCCTTGAATTTGATCCCTTTGATTTTTCTGTGAATGATTTACAGACGGGAGCCAGAATAATGAGGTATGACAATACCGGTGACTTTTTTCCATTTTCTCAAACACTCAAGCCACTTCTCCAGTCGATAATTCTGTTTTGATTACTACTTCCTCAGATTTTTGGCATAATCGCTTAGGACATCCTGGTGCTGCGGTTCTTAGATCATTAAGTAGTTAAAAATTTGTTGATTGTAATAAGGCTTGCAATTCTTATTTTTCTTCGTGTCCCCTCGAAAAACACTCCACTTCTATACACAAATTGCAAGAAAGGTCCACTCCTTGTGTCTATCTTGAGCCTGCCCCAAATCATCGGGGTTCTAAATGCTATTAAATGTCTTGTGGAAAAGTAATTATTTGTCGTCATGTAAAATTTATTGAAACTGAATTCCCGTTCTCTAAGGTTCACGCACCTCACAAAGATGACTATAATTTCTTGGATCACAATCCTTTTCTCAACTATTTCCATCACCAAAATAGTGTCCCCCTTGCCAATGTAGAGCAGTCCACTAACCTCATTCAATCTATTGGGTTGTTAGGACCTACTAGGGCCTCTCACCCTATATCTTCCTCCACCGGTACTGTCACTCTTCGTGACCCTGCCCAGCAGCCCAGTTTGCCTCTCTCTTCCCCCACGCGGATTGGGCCAGCTTCTCACTCCACCTCCATCAGCCCATGACCCCCTCTATCCTTTTCCACCTCACGGCTAGGTCCTACACCCCCACCAAATGTCCACAAGAGAGCTAAAAATGACATCTTCAAACCCAACTCCAAATATTCTTCCAACTTCAACACCATGACTACACCTAACATATCCCCTCTTCCTAAGGAACCTATTAGAACTATTCGTGACCCAAATTGGAAAAATGCAATTTTAGATGAATTCAATTCACTTATTGATAATAAAACATGGGAATAGGTACCTAGGCCACGTGATGTGAATGTCATTAGGTTTGTGTGGATTTTTTGTTATAAACGGAAATCTGATGGTTCTTTTGAGCGGCATAATGCCCGACTTGTAGGTGATGGGAAGACTCAACAGTAGGGTGTCGATTGTGATGAGACTTTTAGTCCGGTTGTCAAACCGGCCACTATTCATATTGTTCTTAGCATTGCTCTTTCTAAATCTTGGCCTAAACTTAGTGCCTCTAAGGTTTCACCTTATGAGGATCCCATTAAATATCGTAGTCTTGATGGTGCTTTACAGTATCTTACGTTCACTCGTCCCGACATTTCTTGGTCGTCTTCACATGCATGATCCATGGAACGAGCATATGAATGCTCTTAAGCGTATTTTACGTTATCTGTATGAGACATTATCGTATGGTCTTCACTTATATAAATCCTCTCTTAATAAGCTCATCTCTTATACTAATGTTGATTGGGGCGGATGCCCATATACTAGACGATCTTGTGTTTTTCTTGGTGACAACTTACTTTCTTGGTCGTCTAAAAGATAACCCACACTGTCCTGCTCTAGTGCTGAAGCTGAATACTCGGGGGGTAGTTAATGTCGTATCTGATTCATGTTGGCTCCGGAATCTAATACTTGAACAACATTGTCCCATTCACAAAGCTACCTTGGTTTAGTGTGACAATGTGGTTGCCATTTATTTATCCGGCAATCCGGTGCAATATCAACACACCAAACATATTGAAATGGACATTCACTTTGTACGTGAAAAGGTTGTGAAGTCTGAGTTCTCCATGTTCCCTCTCGAAATCAAATTGCTGACATCTTTACCAAAGGTCTTCCGCATATCTTATTTTACGATTTTCGGACAGTCTTAGTGTTCGTGATCCTCCCGCTTTGACTGCGGGGGAGTGTTAGAATATTAGAATATATGATAATATATTTTGATATTATGTATGTATCTATGTTTGTAAAGTATACCTTTAGGGCCTAATTATAGCTAGTCAATTACCTTAATCTTAGGCTAATTATCCTCTTGTATATTGTATATATCCTCACCTTTGATAATGAGAAAGGCAAGCATTGAAATTCTATCAATTGTTTACTACACACTCTTTTATGGTTAGATGGGATAGAAAAAAACAATGGAACCATGATTCGATGCTTCTTTAGGGGCTCGTTTATGCTTGTTAACAGAGTATTCGATAATCTAACCACTCTGTATATATAGTTATGTCCACGGTATAATCATCTTAACTTCTTCATTTTCTTTTTTGATTTCGTAAGCAGAAATCACTTGCAAGAAGGGGAAGCAATTGAGGATTCTTCTTGCAATGGGTGATAATTGAACCCCTGTCACATGGGTGGAAGTTGAGCCTCACAACCACTAGGCCAACCTTATGTCTCCTTATACTTAATGTTCTTTTAATAAGGTAAGGAGAAACCTTGACAAGTTGGGGGAATTTAAAGGGGATCCCAACTTGTCAAGGGTGAGAATAATCGATCCCATGACCTCCTGTAACCGGGAGGGAAGCTCTAACCACTAGGCTATCCCTCACTCTCTCCTATATTTACTTACTTACTATTAGGCTATGTTTAGTTCACCTGAAATTTTCTGATCTGAACTTAACTGATCTGATCTGAACTTATTTTTTCTGATCTGAACTTATTTTTTTTTATTACAAGATCTTGTCTTTTAGATTTTTCTCAATATATAAGAAAAAATATAGTCATGTGAGGTCTTGTTTGATTCGTCTCAATGAGTACTTTATTAATATTCAATTATTATAATTTTTACTAATATGTAATGAAAGATATAATGATTTTTAAATATAAGCATAATCTGAACTGATCTGATCTGAACTTATTTTTTCTGATCTGATCTGATCTGATCTGATTAGATCTGAAATAAGCAAAAATAAGGTGAACTGGACATAGCCTTAGTCTATTATCCTGTATTTCATTCATTTATACACCATCTCTTTCCTCCATTTCACCCTATTCTTTCCCTTTCTTTACTCTATTCCTCCTACCCCATCCACACATAGTTGTGTTACCACCAGAGTCGCCACCAAACATCTTAGCCGCCACCACCACAACACAAACCAAAAAGAAAGAAGAAAATGGAAGAACATTAGATCAACTCGAACTGATTACAATTTAGTTTAAAACCCCAACTACAGTTTCAATCACCATAATTTACAATTGTTGAGTTGCAATTCTTGAACATGTCGCGTTTATCTCTTTCCAACCTTTCAACGTCTCGACATGCTGCTCTAGACCCGTGAATGGTTTCCTCCATTACGCGCTCTAGTCGACGCTTCCACCTCATAAAACACTCACGACTCTTCTTCAGCTGCCACTACATCTTCTCTCTCCTCCAAACACCAAAACTATAGGCGCCTATTATAGATGCCCCACCATAAGCTCAAGTGTCCATGATAGGCGCCTGCACCTATAGTAGGGCATCTATAATAAGTGCCATATCATAGGTGCAGATTGACGCCTGAGCCTATAATTGGGCGTCTATAATAGGCGCCTGACTTAGGGTTTGGACGGCTGTGACACACGCTTGAGATATTATTTTTTGAAAAATTACCTTTTTTGACAAGTAATTCTCTTCTTGGGCAAAGGGAGGTGATCGATGGTTGTCGATTTTCTGGTTTTGATGACAACGGTGTTGGTTTAGTGGTGGGGTTGTGTTGATTCCGGTGGGTTGGAGGATGTCTTGTGGTTGGATGGTGGAAGGAAGGGAGGAAAGAGGAAGGAGATACAAGGAGGGAATGAGAGGAAATGGGAATATATATAAAAGTGGAGCCCTTTATGTACCTAGAACAATATTTAAAAAAAAAAAACTAGGATGGCATTTAGTCGCTCACTAATTCTATCAATTTGTTTAAGTGTCTAAACTATTCACTTTATTTTTACTTATTTTCATAAAAGTTGAGAAAAGTGAAAAAAAAATATCTTCAAAATAAATAAGGAAAAATTTAAATAGCTCAAAAAAATTAAAAAAAAAATGAAGAGAAAAAACCCTAAAGTTGATCATTTTGTCTATATATCATTTTTATCAAACCATAAAATTAAGCCTTATAGTAGGTCACCAAGGATGAACCCTTGTAGAAAAAGTGATCAAGGAATAGTTTGATAAAGTTATTAATTTTGTGCTTGACGGAAAATGAGTTAAAAGTGGATGAGAAAAAGTTTAGTTTTTTTTCCCCAAGAGGGACCGAAATTCTATATTCGCGAAACACTTAAAAAAGAGCATTTGGACCAATATGATTATATGAAGTAGGTCACACAAATACTTTTTGCCCAACTCAAGTGCTTATTGCACTTCAATTGGATCAGTTTAGATAAAGATGCAAGCGACAGTGAGCAGAAATTGGGTCAACAATATACAATTATAATTAAATGCTAAACAAGAATTGACAATGATAAGCCTAATAACCTCATATTATTGCCGACCAAATCTTCTGCAGAACCTTCATTGTGATTCATAATTTCATGGTTGGTGGTATCTGAGTAGGTTGATAATGAAATCTGAGTTTACTTTGTGATTATAATTTTTGGCCCTTTCTCACAACCCATCAACTTTAGCTTCTTGAGCTGGCTAATTACATGCTCTTTGGCCCATATTATTGCTAATAATATATGAAGTATTAATTTTACTTTTCACAGCGTTGACTAATTGGCCCTACATATCAAATGGGCCTTTCTTGGATCTCAAGCCCAGGGTTTAACTGAATCAAACACTTCAGACGGTCCAATTGATGTTTGATCTCGAGTATTCGTCTGTGAAGATTGATATCTACTCACTGCGTATACTATCCATCAAACAATATTAAAAATAATTAACTTTGTTGAGTTGTACTGAACTATTTATAAGTTTATCTCTTGAACTATCCACTGGAGACAAAGTAATAAACAAGGGAACTTTAATGACAAAGGATTTTACCTATAACTACAAATCCCAAGAGCGTAACTAAGGATGTCTTGGCCTAGTGGTTAAGATTGATGTGCTGTGAACGATAGGTCACAGGTTTAAATCCCCCTCTTCTTCTTTGTATTTTGACCGCCTTCGTGGCTCATATGGATCCCAAAAAAAAACAAATCACAAGAGCGTAATAACAAAATGAATCATAATGTATTGCTGCTGCGAACATGGTGTTCCTAATGCCAATGATGGCCACGCTTGAGGCGAGTAGTAGTATTGCGCGCATTACATATCAATAACTTTTCAAGGGTGTTAAACGGGTATAGTTAAAACCTCAAGAGTCAATCCAACCATTAGACTAAAGACATTTGAACAAGTGTTGTTGAGAGCATGAGAATAAGAATGATTTTTGTCAAAGACAAGTGAGATTTATGCTTCCAAATTCTACCTAAAGATATAATATAGGTAAGCTAGAGATTAGAGAGATCAATGTAATATTAAAAAAAGGTTAAATTGGCTATATATAAACCTTCTTATTTGAAACACATACGTTTTTTTAATATTGAACCTATTTACATATCAATCAAATTTCATCCTTGAGTTACTCGATCATATTATTAAATCACACATATAAACCAAACAGAACACCTGAAATCAAAACTAGCACATATAAGAGTAGCATTTTTCTCTCTTGAATCAATGCCCAAGACTTATTATCGTGGTTCATGCCACCAAATGCTTTAGCAACATGAGAAGTCATATCATGATGTTTGACTCGTAACGCAGCCGTGGTAAAAGCACGATCAATCTTCAAAGCCCCGTCTATTGCCACTGGAGTTGGCGGCGGTGTCCTTGGCGGCGTGTTCGGAAGCGAGGCGAAAGGGTCAGGTACGGGTATAAGATCTTCTGGGGCGAGCCTTGGGTAAGGAGCATAGTCAGAAGTGTAACACATAGATGATGTTGGGCTCATGAGATCATCATTAGACTTACTATTATCAATCCTTAGCTTGATGGGTTTGAGCTGATCATTGGTTGTTGTTCTACCTTGACTCATATTTTTTGATTAACCTAATGAGACAAATATAGTTTTTATGGAAAAACTTTATTGTAAAGAAGAAGTACAACAAGAATTCATACTCCTCTTTATATGGAGGATATAATCCTTACATCTACCCTGATTAAGAGATTGATTTAGTCTCTTTATGATGCTGTTAGTAAGAGGAAACTAATACTATTTATTTAGATACTATATAGTACTCCCTCCGTCCCATAATATAAGTCCTGATTCTGTTTTTACACGGGAATTAAGGTAAACTAGAATCTTGTTTTATTTAAATAAAAAGATTCATTTTTATTGGGAAACACTTACATGTTTTTTTCTTTTTAACAAAAAGATAAAAACTTAACATTAATATTGCATAGTTTAATGTGTAGAGGAGTTTAATGGGTTATGAGATACTACTTTATCATTAATAATGGTGCATTGGAAGCTGAAATTATGAGGACTTTTTGGGAGTTAAATTATTTTCATGAGGGTATTTTGGGTATAATTATTGATTGAAAATAGAAACAAGACTTATATTTTGGGACACTTTAAAAGGAAAGGGGACTTATATTATGGGACGGAGGGAGTATATACTAATAACAATTAGTAGCAAATAAAATATGGAAGTTGGACTTTTCAGCCTGCACTCTTAACAAATGACAGTACCAATGAAATTGTCTTTAAAATGTGTCGTAAAACACACATCATATTCAACGAAAATGCAAAGAACTTTTCTAAGAATTATGAGTGACTTTCAGATGATTTCTCGGCTTTTTGGATGAACCTATAGCAGGGCGTTGGTTGCTTGTGATAGAGTATAAATCTATTCCTGAGGCCTCAACCATCAATTTAAGCTTTTGGTTTAGTTGGTCCTTTGACATGGTATCAAGAGTCAGCGTGACAAAAAGATCACGAGTTCAAATCTCATCCACCCTCCTTTATCAGTTTAAGCTTTTGATTAAGTTGGTCCTTTGACAGCTTGCGCTTATTAATTTCTTGAAATAGGTAGTTAAGTCAATTGTTACAAATTGTCCATAAAAAACATTCATCACATAATACCCGCGAAAAAAGCTTTTCTGGGTACTGGGTGCAAAAATTGTACCGCAAACATGGCAATATATTGCGGTTAAGCACTCGGAAAGTGAAAACAAGTGACAGGTATTGACGGGGTGACCATCAATCTGAATCCGATCCATATCTGCCTTGGTCTGAATACAAAAAATGTGGCATTCCACATCAATTTTGAAGGAAAAAAAATAATCTAAAATGAGATATAATCTGATACCTATCCTGCAACTCATCAACTTACGTTACAATCGAATGAAAATGTTTACATTATTAAAAATGGAACTTTTTGATGAGACACTTATTAAAATGGTCATTTTGTTGGAAAAGATCTAATTAAACTTTTTTTTTCTAAAAGACCTATTATAATAATTCCTTTTATTACATAAAACCACCTCCATATTTTTGGGTGAAAAAGTCTATTTTTTGGCATTGACTTTTCTTTCCCCTCCTTTTTTCATTGAATGATTGCTTCCCAATTCAAGGGATTATGGTAAGAAAAAAAATAGTTTGGTCCCATTTATTGAGAAAGGGAGGAGAAGCAAGTCAATGTCAGAAAAATTTACTTCTTGGTTGAAAAACATTGATTTGGTCTTAACTCTTAAGTAACAAAGGAAGGTATTATAATATGTCTTTTTCAACAAAAAAAAACAAAATGTATTAATTCTTTCCTAACAAGATAGCTATTTTATTAGGTGTTTACCAATAAAATGTTCTTAAAAATCATATTCTATATAGTATAATCTATATATATATCTAAAACCCAAGACAAACAAATGTCATGCTTTGCATATACTTTCCCCTCCCCGACACAATCGAATGAGACATTAAGCAATTAAAATGTGTTTTTCAAGACTCAAACCCATGACCTCTCATTTGATATGCTGATGCACTAATCAACTATGCTACAATACTCGTGTTGGATTTTGTGAGGGAGAAAAATCATTTAAAGAAGATACTATTTATATTTGTAAAGACTCCAAATGCACGTTCTTATCAAGTAAATGAGTAATATATTAGTATATACTCGTGTTACAAGTTATATTACCTATGAAGTTTTTTGTTTACCATATATATAATAGTGATAATAAAATATCAAATCAACTATGGTGCATTATAAAAATCTCTAATGGACTCACCAAAACTTAATTTATGCTTAGCCTATTATAAAATAAAAAATTACAGTATTACCTATCTGAAGAAGAAGCTTGAAAAAAATATATTGTGGTTAATTTCAATCAATTATAGGTAGCTAGGAACGGAAATTGGACGTGTCTTTATGACTTGAAAATGATATTACAAACTTTGTCGTGTCGAATCAACTAATTTGAAGGGTTGATCCATTATATGATATGATTCGTGCACGGGTAACTATTTGTCTTAAATATATAGGCACTTATAAAATTATACAAGAGTGATCTATTTAATATAAAAAAGTTACCCTTTAGACTTCAATAACCTCTTGTCCTAAATAGGTCAGTTTTACTTATATACTAATATACAAGTGACTCATTTATGGTAAACAACTATTCTTTGTTTAAAAATGACTCGTTTTGACTTAAAAGAGCGACCCATTTTGCAAAAAAGTGAATGATATCATAATAAATTTATCATGAACCCGATAGTCAATACTAATTGAAAGTTAAGAAGCACTATTGGAAGTCGTCACGTGTCATCGAGATGTATACAATGACATGGGGGCATGTAATTCAATTAATTTCATCTAAAAATATAAACGAATTACACGCAATGACCGGAAGATTCATGGGGAGAACTAGTTATATTCTAAAACTCTAAATTAGATAGTCCTAATTTAACCCCATTCAAGAAAAAATAATCCAGTCTAAATTCAAGATACTAGATATGGATCTAGTTTAAAAATCTCACTTTGGGGTGTTTATAGAGTGGAAAAACCAATCCAATTCGACCGGTTGCTATTCTTAGCCTTGACTGACCACCTCACCAGTTGAGCTGGGTTGGATAATCCATTCTGAACTTTCATATCAGGTATCAGGATCTGATCGTATGTATGCACACGGAGCACGAGTGCACGACACAGGTTGGCGTGCGTGATGCATACAGAATCAGAAGCTTCCAGGCTAGCACATGCGCCATGAACCCGGTTGTAGATTACAAAAGTGTATCTAGCATGTAAAATCTACTCAACTGTGTTTGGAACCTCTAGAGTTTTTTTGTAGTAGTGTTTAACACGATAAGCGAATCGATTGCAAGGATCTCAAATTTTGAATATACTCAAATTTTGAATATAAATAGATGAAAAGAATCACATACATTCTCCAACAGAAGCATAACGATTATTTTTATTACAAGAATTTTCACAAAACAATACGACCAGTGAGTACTGAAACAACAGCTACTCTCATGCGAAATATAACCAGATATTCAAGCTTCTTAAATTAAATATTAGGGCAACTACAAATATTGTACAAACCCCATCAGCAATACACAATTATGAATATAATTCTTATCGTCGGATACAACAAATTTTGCACAAACCTTTATCTACAACGACATGATCTTCGCTGAACAGTCTTTAGTTTCACATTTACTAAGAGCTCTGTGCCTGTAATACTTCTTGCAGATACTTCACGGCATTGTCATAGTATACAAACCCCATGAACCAAAACTCGTGGTTGTCAACTGAGATTATCTGAATGTATTTCTCAGCAGCGTTTACTTTGCTTGTTGAAGGATTAACTGCTTTCAACTGCTCCAATGGAATAACCACCTAGTAAAGGTAGCAAGACAAATTACTGATCAGCAATTATAAAATGGAAACTCTGTCATGTAAATGCAAGTAGAGGTAAATATGCTTCGACTATAAACACCGCCAAGAAAGAAGGGGGGCATAAGAGCGGGAGAAAAATGGCGTGATGTTTCTCAGCAGCAGATAGCAAACAATCCATACAAGAGATACTTGTATTTGACTTAATTCTATAAAATACACCAATACAGACAAAGTTCATTGTAGAATTCCAAAGACGTTACATCAGATTGGTGAATGCAAATAAAATCCTTCACTCATACTTGCATTCTTACGCAAGAGCATGGGACACATCATTGCAAATATTCCTCTCATAAATTGGTGTCATCGCAGAGGCGGAAGGGAGGAAGGGATACATGTACAGTCTCAGCCTTACTCTTAGAAATGCAAAGAGGCTCTGTCAGTTGTGTTGAAATTACAAAATACTAAGGGTGCGTTCTCTTCACCTTAATAAATTAAGTTTCAGGCCCAATAAGTTCAGTTCATTTCTCATTTTAGTTTAGATAAGTTTCAATCATGCAATAAGTTTCAATCAGGTGCAATAAGTTCCAATCAGGTGTAATAAATTTCAAACAGGTCTAATTAGTTCCAATAAGGTCCAAATAATCAATGATCAATAAACATTTGTATTATTGTCCATATTTTACTATTCATATCACTATTAGCTGATTATGTTATTATTAGAATTTTAATTAAAGTACCACAATGATTATATCGTATTATACTTGTATTATTGTTAATAATTTCATGAAAGGTTTGTCTTATTGTCTACTCCCTCCGTTTCCTAAAGATCTTCCCACTTACTGTTGCTACAGATACCAAGGAAAATCAAGTTGTGTGGGGTATGGTGTAAGTAAAGTAGGAGAGAGAAAGGGGTTAAGATAAATAAACAAATAAAAAGGGGTTAAAGTAGGAGAGAGAAAGGGAGTAAAATTGAATCAATAATGTAATGGTGGACCATATGATAGTGACATGAGAGAGTAAATAGGGAAATTTGTTTTGCCAAATAAGGAATAAAGCAAAAGTGGGAAGATCTTTTGGAAACACCCTTAAACGGAAAGAGGGAAGATCTTTAGGAAACGGATGGAGTATTATTTTATTATTCATATTACTATTAGCTAATTATTAGATAGTGGTGAAAGTTGTGTATAGACAAGTATATAAATAGTTTTTTTTTTTGTTAAATAGTTTATCATAAGAGATAATTAATAATTATTATTTTTTTAAGGGCAAATTTTAATTATTATTATTTCATAATAAATTTTGAGGGGTAGTATTTACATGAGGGGTAATATTTACGTTATTACTCATCAATGTTTTTGTCCGATAAGGTCAAATAAGTTTCAATTAGGTTCAATAAGGTCTAATAAGTTTCAATCAAGTCTAATAAGTTCCAATGATGTCAATAAGTTTCAACCAGGTCCAATAAGTCACAATCAGGTCCAATAAATTTAATCGGGTCCAATCAGGTCTAATAAGTTCACTTCAGGTCAATAAGTTCAGTTTAGAGTTATTCAGGTGAAGAAAACACACCCTAAATAAAGCTATTCATAATATTAATATTTACGATAAAAATAAAGCTTGAAAACTCCTGGACAACTAGATCATTCTAACTATCCAGTATCTACTTCCTAAGATCAAACATAGAAAAACACAATTTGCATATAAACCATCTCTAGAAAAATTAATGAAAAGACCAAGACCTTTATCCAAGAACACGAAAATAACTAGGGGCACAACAAGTTTTCACAAGCACCTCTGGCAATATTCAGTTTTTCATAGACTTGGAAAATTCACAAAAAAGACCACGACTTTCATTTCATAACACAACGAGAATAATAGGAGGAGGTGAACATGGAAGATTTTTTTTTTTTTAAAAAAAGGAAGATAAATTGACAGCCAAGAAATGTACAAAAAAAAGTCTGAACTATGAACCATGCTAATAAAGATAGAATTATGCTAAGAACTGATATATAAGGGAGGGGTACAATAGGAAGCACAACTCAATTCATTTATGAAGAGGCTTGTGAAGGAAGATAGAGAGTTAATTAGAGAAAGGAGGGAATCTCAGTGTTCTCCAGAAATTAGAATGGAAAATTATGGAAACTCTTGTTAGAAGTTTTAGTTAGTCTTCCGGAGAGATTCAAGCCTCTCGAAGGCTTAATTCTATCTATATTATTGCTGTCTTCGAGTTATTAATCAACTAAACTTTATCTTCTTCCTTTAAATTCCATATTTCCTTGCTTTTGATCCTGTCAAGTTAAGTTAATTCTTAGCAGCTTAGTGATGTCGAAATTGGAATTTCAAGCATCTAAAGCACAGGAAAGAATTAAAAAATCACAACCTAACTGTATCTAACTCTCCGACATCATTAGGAAATTCTTTATTTTATTTTCAGTGCCTAAATATTTTATTCAAGAGAGAAAAATAGAATCGAAAACTCCAAGGAATGACCACAAACCTTGTAGTAGCTCCATTCAGTCTTGTCACCATTTGTGTATGACAGAGGATTGTCACTGCAGAAAGCAAGCTTTGCTGTTGATAAGTATAGAGTGCCCATGACTGGACCAGCGGATGTTGAAAGGTAGCAAGCAAACCACTTTTTAAGTTGCTCCTCTGGAAGAGTTTCAAAAGTTTGCTTGAACACCTTCTCATAACCACCTTCAGCAATAACTTTTGTTTGCTGAGCAATTCTTGCAACGGCAGCATCAGCAACATTGGGGCTAGTTTTCACTGATTCAAGGACATGCAACATAACCAAGATTAATTTCCCAAAAGAATCATCACGATAAAGATAGGTGTCTATCAATTTTGCTACCTAGTTTTTCACAATGCATCAGATTATACTAGAAGTGCTTGCTTGCAAGTACTAAGACAGGTGTGTCTCCAAGTAAAAGGCTTGGCCGTTTTCCGAACTCTTTGGGGGCGTTTAAATTGTAATGTCCTAGTGCCCACACCCATACTACAATGTCAAGTGCCTGATGTGGGTAACACTGCTACTTAATATGCTGAATCCCCTGCGGACTACGATCTCAAAAAAGGGAATTGGTGCATGCAAGTGGTATAGTTTTGGCAATATTTCACAAAATTAGATAGGGAATTCTGTTCCCATACCCATTCTTGCACCGCAAATTAGGTTACTCTACTGGGTACTGAAGTAAAATTGATGAATTCAACTAACCATATTTACTTTAACTCTTTCTTGAATCTATTCTTCATTCCATTTTATTAAAACTTTTCTTCTTTAGAAATTTTAAATTAGCTGCAATATCACTTTATCTAGTAAGGGGTTCTCTCTCTCTTCATCACATAGGTCCATATTTCTCTTTCTCTCTCTCCAACTTCCTCCCATATTGCAACTAATACGAAACATAATATAATACTCTCTTTGTTCCTTTTCGTTGTTCCTACTTTGACTTGGTAGTCAAATTTGACCTTTAATATCTTAGAAATAACCATATTTGTATCATAAAATGATTTTTGACTGATTTGTTCAAAAGTAAGTTTTAATAATTTATACTAACATACACTAAGAAAAGTTAAGGTCAAAGTTCATTCTTGGCAATTGAGAAAGACAAAGTAAGAACAACAAAAGGAGTATCTTGCCCACCTAATACAACCCTCCTGAATCTTTGTACCTAAAGCAAGAAGGTAATGTATATGAAGATAGAGGCAGTACCCTAAATGAACAAATGTGTTTCTTTACAGCTCATTTCAGTTTCAGATTTCGTCCATTAATGTTAGCTTCCAAAAGCAAGCGTTAATCTTCCCTCATACTGTTTTGCAATCAGTTACCGTCATCTATGTAGTTAAAAAAAATGTTGATAAAATCATGCTCTCCTAGCTCAAAAACAGAATACAGGAGTGGAAGACACTCTATGGTCTACAATATTCCTCACAATAAATACGATAAAATGGTACTCTATGTTTGACACTATTGCGAAGAACTAGTTTGTTAACTATGGCCATGTTTGGTAAATGACTTTTTCATTGGCTTTTGGCTTTTCCATTTGATCAAACATAAAAAAAAAAGTGTTTGGTTATTGGCGTTTTGGTTGGCTGAAAAGCTGGCTTTTAAGCCAAAATGAAAAGGTTATTTGGAGCAGCTTTTTGGATTGGCTTTTCGCTTATTGGCCCACAAACTCTCTCAACAATCAACAACCACAATTAATTTTGCCAAACACTTTTGCAAACAGCTAGCTTAAAAAGCCAATACATACAGCCAATGCTTCCAGCCAGTCAAACAAGCTAACTAAACAAGCCAACAGCCGATTGCCAACAACCCCATATGTCTTCTTCATTGTCATATACATCAAAACCCAACTGCAATGGGATGTTCCTAGTCATTCCACTTCTCTCTATACATTTGATGCACTACTCTACTAAAACTTAAACTCATGAGCTAGGATGCACATAGACCAATACACGTACAAATTCGGATTTGGGTGCGGGGGAGGAAAATGGCAAGATTTTGAAATTTTAGGAATGGATACGCGTACTCATATAGGATACGTATCGTATCGGATACAGATGTTATTTAGAAGAAGTACCCGTGCTACATAGCTCATCGGTACTTCACTAGATTCCTCAATAGTGTAAAAGTCAAAGTCGAGCAAATTCTTTAAAAGAGAGAAAGTACGATAAATGTCCAAACAATGAACTAGATGCCAAAAAAATGAACACAATATTTGACTCTCGCAGATAATATTCCTCCAAAGTATCATACTCATAAACATAATATCAATATCAATATCAATATCAATATCAATTCTGATACTAACACCTAAATTCAAGGCTGAACCCTCCATCCAGAATTTGTAACCATATTGAGTTATTGACAATGTAATTTAAATTAGTAAAAGTGTAAAACATTCACAACCAAAAACAATGTAGATCTTAAAAAATTGCAGAATATCTTATGAGGCGGACTTACAATAATAAATCATGAGGTAATCATTTTATTCTAAGAGATGATTATCTACTACTCCCTCCGTCCCATACTTGATAATACAGCGCCCTGTATTCCATTTTGGTTGTCCTGAAATGTTGTTCTTTAGGGCGGAGGGAGTATTCGCAAAGATCTTGTGTCTTAGGATAAAAATAAGTTATTGTAAGTCCGCGTCACCTACAAATTTGAATATACTTAATAGGCGAGGGCCGAAAATCAAGATTCTATAAAAATGAATGCAGAGCAATCGTAAAAAATAGGAGGAAGAATGAATTACAATGTTGCCACATATTGCCAGCAAGATCCTGCGCCTTATTAGAAGCTTCAGCAGCTCTCTTCCCCCATTTTCCAAGCACATCTTTAACTGTATCCACAGTTTCTACCCACCCAAAAAACAATCAAATCAAATCATATCAAATAACAACTAAAATCATAAAAAGAAAAACTAAAATTAAAATCATCAGAATTATAAGATAGTATATAAAAAAAAAGTGTACTAAGATAAATTCATACTTTTGGTGGATGACGTGGGAGCAGGAGCGGCTGACACGTAAGGGTTGGATTCAGAAGGCATGGTTGTGGCGGTAGATGGAGCAGAGAGAAGGGGGTCTGGTGGTGGAATGACGTCATTCGGGTCTAGCTTCGGGTATGGAGCATAGTCTTTTGAGTGAGGTTCGGACGATGATTTTGGGGTTGGGTCTGGATCTGGAGATGGGTTATCGGGTTTGACAGGCTTGGATTCATCGACGGTTGGGTTGGGAGGTTGTTGATCCATGGTGGTTGATTTGTGTTTCAACAGAGAAGGTTTCGATCGAGAGAGAGAGGAATTCGAGGTATGGTATGGAATTAGAGTAATTTATTAGTTCAATGTGATATGGTCATATAAACTCATATTATACTAACATATGACGGTGAGATTTGAGAAAAAAGAGTCAAATCATTCACGAAACCACATGAATGAAAAGATGAAATACTTGGTTTTTTTTTTAATTACAATATTTTGACTTTTCTGCGATTTATAGTTTACATTTTAATTGTGTGTATGATAATTTATATTTTATACACAAGGATAAACATAATCGTATACTTATATGATATTTGATTTGATTTGTTTTAATGTGTAGTTTTTAAATATCTCATTTGTATAATTTTTACAAATACATAACGTAAATTACTAGTAATCAAAATTAGTGAAAGTATTGGGTCAGACCGTCTGACCAAATACTTACTGTCAGACGGGCTGACACAGTGACCCAAATGAAAAAAAACAAACCCCTTTTTTCAAATGTAAAAAGCTCCTACTCGATATTGAACTTATATTCTCCATATCTTTCCTTCAGGAAATATATATCATTGACTACACAACCTAAATTTCTAATGTTACTCCACACAATCAGTTACCACTCACGAGACAGAAAAGCTCCTACTCTTACTGGGGAGCAGTTTGATGGAAATATTGTGAAGATTCAGAATAAGGTAAAACTTAACAGGCCAAAAGTCCTACTGGAATTAATTCCTCGATACTAAGATGACGAAAGTAAAAATCAAAATCTTTCTTCTATCATAATCCAGAAAGACATTTCTGAACAGAACATCATTTGTTCAGAAGGTTTAATAATCTGATCAGAGGCCTCAAATAAAGATGATGGTATCTTATCGCAGTTCGAACATCCCAACATAGGAAGAAAAAGGAAGAGATGAGATCAACAAACAACAAAGAGTGCAGAGGAGAAAGAAAGAACGAAGATCCCTCTTGTGAAGAGGAAGGGGGAAGATCGCATGAAATTACTTGAGATTTCCACCATTCACAACAAATCGAGGTTTTTCTTCATGAAATTCTTAATTTCAGTCTTCATTCTTTTCCTATTTTCCATTTTCAATTGGTTTTTTTTGTTTCAGTTGGTTATTGTTTTGTTTCAGTTCGTTATTGTTTTGTTTCAGTTGGACTTTGTTTTGTTTCAGTTCGTTATTGTTTTTGTTTTAGTTAGTTAGTGTTTTGTTTCAGTTGGACTTTGTTTTTGTTTCAGTTGGACTTTGTTTTGTTTCAGTTGGACTTTGTTTCGTAATATGTATACCAACTGAAACAAATAATGGACTAACTGAAACAAAGAATGGACCAAATGAAACAAAACAAAGTCCAACTGAAAGAAATAATGGGCCAACTGAAAGAAAGAATGGACTAACTGAAAAAAAAAATTAAGACTAACTGAAAAAAAATGAAGACTACCTGAAAAAAAAAATGAAGACTACCTGAAACTCAAGTGAAGTCGTCCGACGAGAATATTGTGTCGGATGAGTCCGACACAATACGAACTCTTAAAATTATATTTTGATAAGTGCGAAAATACATATGTTCTAATCAGAAAAGAGTGGAGGAAGTATGTGGTTTACTAAGATGAAATATAATGGCATGGTGTTACTATTGTGTTCCATAAAACTTGAAGGCAACACCTCTTCAGATTTCACAGCTTTGCTTAGTATCTTGTGAGAGCACAAAACCTATTAAACTCTTATAAGTAGCTTTTGAGTTGGAATGCATTAGATGCTAATTAGTAAGAACTGGTCAATTATCAATATCAAATTATATATTTTCTCCGTATGTTTTACATTTTACACTTTTGAAAAATACAGTTACCTAGGCAAAAATTTAATTGATGATTAAGCAAAAGTAAGAGTGAGGAATTAAAGGGAGTGTGGACCATTGCACATGAGATTGAAGGGAAGGGAGGAGAGAAAAAAGAGGGACCACATCTCCATTTCCCTCCTGATTTCCCACACCCAAGTAGAGGAATCAAGGAAAGGGAATTTTTTTGCCACCAAAGTCAATTTCCTCTCGAAGGCTTAATACTATCTATATTATTGCTGAAATAGGAGAAACTTAGAAGTCACACAACCAACACTCACCCAAAACTAACAGATTCACAAGCCTCAAAGAATGAAGTGGGTGTTTCAACACATATTACTAGCATTCAGGACACAACCACCAAAATTTGTTGACATGCATAATGTTGTTTACATAGATGAAAAGTGATTTATTTGAGTCCATACATGAGGAGATTCTACTTGCTTCCTGTTGAAGATAACCTTTATAATTGTTGTCAATCTAAGAGGTATAAGATTAAAGTTATGTTCATGCGTGCAACATCTAAACCTATTAAGGATATGGAATATGAACCATGATGAAAAATTTGGTATCCATCATTTTGTTGAGTATGGGAGGGCCAAGTATTCAACTAAGAACATAAGAGCATAAACTTGGTTGACAAAGGTAATTAAAAGTGTGAACCTAGCAGTTATGAGGGACATGATAATCAACAATATCATCCCTACCATCATGAAGAATTGGCCAGAGCGAGGGTGTGTCAAAAGACATTTACATATAATAAGACAATGCAAGATCTCACATTCATGCACATGACCCAACATTTAGGGCAACAACAACTCAAAATGGCTTCAATATTCAACTAATCAACCAACCACGTACCTCAGTCTGCTGACTTAAATGTGCTAGACTTAGGATTTTCAGAGCAAAATTCAAGTACTACAATATCAGTCATTTCCTAAGAATCTAGATGATTTGATTTGAAAGTGCAGGAGTGTTGTGATTTCTATGACCTAGAAGTGTTGAAGTACACTTGGTTGCAATTGCAGTATGCCATGGTAGAAATACTCAAATACAAAAGAGAGAATAATTACAAGAACCCACACCATGGCAAAAGAAAGTTAGAGAGACAAAGATTACTTCCAGACAATGTTACAGTTAAGCAATCAGTCATAATTGAGGCAGTTGCTTATCTCAATGAAAGGTTCATTAATGTAGGTGAAGTTTTTGACTACCTAGATGCACCTGAAGAGTAGTATGGGGAGAAGATGCAGGTAATTTTTTGCACAACTTTTTGTTGTTTATGAAGGAGAAATAACGGGGGTAAGTTTTTGGTATATATGGTGTAAGCAGATACAAGTATATAAGGAGACATATATACACAAGTATATAAGTATCAACACTTTTGAGTTTAGCTTATGGCCAAGATGCATCGCAACAACACTTCTATCAAACCAGAATGTATTTGGGTATAACTTTTATGTTATTTTTTTGTTGTGTAATTTGTTATGTTCAAGTACTGATTTGTATAAGCATTGTTGCAACAATTATGGTTGAAAAGAATTATGCTTTATGTTCAATTTATCATGTCAACAAGTTATTGGCAATTGTGTTTATTTAAATCCATCAGGGAAAATTGCATAACTCATTGAGGAAGTAATGGTGATTTAAATCCTCAACGTAATGGTTTAACACCAATAAGGAGCAAAGTATCCATTACTCTTCAAGCCACAAGCATGAGTACCTTCATCATGTGGATTTTATGTGAACATAAAAAAGGGACTCAAATAACTCAGCAAAAAGGGACTCAAATAACTCAGCAAAATTGCCCACACGCTTAGGTTTCATTAAGCTTTTGTGACATCATTTGCCATATACCTTACCATACAAACCAGGAACAACCAATTTAACCAATGGGTTTCATCATCCAACCTCCAATTTAGATCAACAACAAACCAAATAAATTCAACCAATGGAATATATCATCCAACCTCCAATTCAAATAAACAGCAAACCAAATAAATTCAACCAATGAAATTCATCATCCAACCTCCAATTCAAATCATCAGCCAACCAAATAAATTAAACCAATGTAATTCATCATCCAACATCCAATACAAATTAATGAGGCAACCAATAATTCGACCAATAATATAATAATGAGGCAACCAAATGAATAATGTTACTAGCAAACCAGTGAAATCATAAGCCAACAAGTCATCGGCAAACCACCAAGTAATAATGTTACTAGGGGGACTCATATGGTTCATGGATAAGGGGGAATCATAAGCAAAGGCATAAACATAGACATAAATATTTAACTCAAATTAAACTGAGTTAGGATAATAGAACCTCAAGGACTCGTATTTTTGGCTTTATGCTGTAGTAGGAAGCAATGGAAATTTGGGTCTAATTTAGAGCTAGTACAGAGGCTCATAGGGACATTAAGCTCATTATCATCAGCTTCAAATGAAGTCATAATGTCTTCAACCACCTCAAATATATACTTGAAACCCCGTCATTCTCCAGATACATTACATATGTGTTGCCCTCATCATCATACACATAGAAATTAGTAGCACAACATGCCCTACAACTACACTTCCCCTTCCCCTGCACCTCTACATCAGCCCCCTTCACCTTTTTCTCCTTCCTCTTCACCTCTTTCTCCTTTCCTTTCACCTCTTTATCCTTACCTTTTTTTTTTGGAGGAACCCTTACGAACGGAAGTTAGAGAGATGATAATATTTAAGAACCCTTAATGTGCAAACGATCTCATGGGTTGTCCTCAAAACAGTCTTACCCTTATCATTTTTTTCCCTCACCCAATTCCTCACCTTCCTCCTCATCAATCACAACCTTAACCTTACATGATCTAGCCCTAAACCTCCTTACTATTAATTGGTTGGTGGCCCAATTCAATATCTTGGCTTTAGGGGGACTCACAGGTTATGGAAGGGATGATGAGGGAAGGAACTCCCTTGAAATACCGATCGACTTGTAAAAAACGTCAACAACAACACCCAAAGCCTTCAAAGCAAATTTTGCGCATCACCGTTGCCGTAAGTTTTCTGGGCCAAGGAGAGTTGGCTTTGAAATCATGTAGCACATGCTTGATGACATTAGACTCATCAACATCATATTGAAAGAAAGCAGCAACAAGTGGGTGCTGATTTGGGACATACATTTTCTTTGAAAAATAGGGTTTTTAGGGATTACGGACAGTATATCTACAAACTTTGAGATGTTGCAGATGAAATCAAAGTGAGGGAGTGAGGAATTCAGGTGATGAAGGGAGAATTTAAAGTTTCTAAAGGTGATTTGAGGACCCAGTATGGAGGTCATGAGAGAGAAATGAGGTCAGGAGAGAGAAAATGAATGGATGAAGGGAGATGAGATGAAAATGAAAGAGTTAGTATTCTGGAATTGTATGAACATTAATGGTGGGGGGTTGAATCAATGAAAATGTGGTTGGGGGTTTCAATTATGATGTTATTAATGAAAGGTAGTTGGCGGGGTTGATAATTTGCTGAGAATTGTTTAGATCTGATTAGATTGAATTTTGTTTTAATAGGATGGATTAAGGGGATTTATTTTTGTTAATGGTTATAAGTAAGAGTAAGTTGATAATTCAACAGCTAAAAACTTACCAATATGGAGAAGAAAAAAAGTGTAACATGTATTTTGCAACACTCCATTTAAGGAAAGTGTAACATGTAAAAAAACGGAGGAAGTATAATAAAAGTGTAAGGGTTTGAAATATCTTATAATGAGGGTCTAGTTTGGACTTTCACATGCTTATGCGTTGCGTATGAGGTACAATAAATGTACATTGTCATATCATAAAAAGTTATAATGGTACCACCAAAATACTTCTTCACACCATCTTCATAAATAAGAAAAAAGTATTTTGGCCCGGGAGATGGTTTAGCTTTGGTCAATTACAATAAACAAATACTTTATTATTTATCAATTTCATAATTCATTTGTTACTTTTCGTATTCTTGGAAAATAGGAGTGTCATCAATATTCTTGTGGTGGTACTGTAATCATAGTGTTAAAAATCTAAATACTTGTTTGAATATTTTTAGTTAAATACAATTATTATAAGATTTTATCGTACATTATTTGAAATATTAGACAATAAATTAGTGTATTAATAGCAAAACTATCACTTTTTTTTATTTCAAAGGTCATGAGTTTCGTACCTTGCAATTGCAAATTATTTATATTTTTTAAATCTAGGAGCTCACATAGATATATACAAACACATTTGCATTAGAAGATTGAGTAGAGTGTCACGTGACATCAGGAACACATTCTAATATAATTGTATAGATGTATATCATAACAATATTTTTTAAGTGCAATTCCTAAGTAAAAATGAATTTTTGATAGATATAGAATTAGTTTTTACAATATCTTTATGAATCGTGGTTTCTAAAAGTTAGAGCATGTTCGATCCATATGAACTTTGCTTAACTCTTCCTAGTTTCTTCTCTAACAGTCTATTTGGTTCGTTTTTAGTAAAGAAAAGGAATGGAAGAAAATAGAAAAAGAAGATAAAGAAGAAAATCTTAATTTTCCATGTTTAGTTTAAACTTTCTCTTTTCTTCTAAATTCCTTTAATTTTAAAAGGAAAGAGAAATGAAAATTTTGTAAAGAAGTTTTCTTTCCAATTTCTTTTATTTCCTATCACTTACAAAGTCTTTTTTGAAAGGAACAATGTTTTTTTAAAACCAAATATTGGAAATTATAATGTTTTCTTCCAACTCATTTCCTTTCCTTCCAATTTCCTTATACGAAACAATGTGTAAGTATTATCTAAACTTTTTCTTATTTTAAAATTATAAATAAATTGAACCTAACAAATTCTCTATAAGGTGCCTTAATAAAAATATATATTCTCAATAATGACAAGTTCGGTATTGGGCCATCAGCCCACCTAGTTATCACTCTTCCGAATTCACGATACACTATTGATAAGGAACTATGGGCTTTGCAAGAAAAAGTTTGTAACACCATTTAAGTGAAGATCCACGCTATGAAAATGTATGAATTTACCCGCTCAATGAATTATAAGGAGTCAAGAACCCTCAGACCTCAGTAGCTCACCTAGTATATTGTTCATTGAACATTATGCTGTCATTTATCCATAACTAGTGAGTGTCTCAGGAGATATCATGAGGTATTACTCCTCTTAATTTTTTGTCTATTGATGAAAAATTGATGTAATTGTATGATATTTGGAGAATATTAACTCTTAAAAGTTTGGAGATGAAAACAATAGCTTAACGTTTTATAAGGAATTGGAGTAAGAATTTATTTATGTAATATTCTCTTGCTATTATCATAAAAAAATTAGGTATTTAACTATTTTTACGTGTAAATATATTAATAAGATATAATTATGAGATCTTATGCTATTTTATTTTGAAATACTGAACAATGGTGTTATGTTGGATTCAAGGTTAAGCTTTCAATTTTCATTTTAAAAATCACGTGTTCCATACCTTGTAAATATACAACATTATTTTTTTAATTGAGGATTTCACTTGGAAATAAAGCATTTGCATTAGAGTCTGGGAAAAGAGTACCACATGACACACAAACTTTCCTAGAAGCACCTTTTAATATATTCATTGAACATTATGCTCCTATTCATCCATAATTGAAAATTAGGTCATAAGGAAAAAAAGGATGGAATAGACAAGAAACTTAGGTTTAACTATTGCACCCTAAATTATGGCGTAACTAATGTTTCATATTATTTGACTTTTGTTTTGATGTGTCATTTTTCATATCAATTTTGATAGGTTTCATATCATTTCACTTTTGTTTGATGTCATATTGTTTATAGAATGAAATACATCTCCTAAAATAGAATTCGATTACAACCAATCAGTTAACACCTGACCACTCTATCACTGAGCTACTGAGCAACAACCAGAGACTCGATCTTATAGAGTTCCATTCCCGTTCCCTAACTCATGACCAATGAGCTTGAAGCTTCCTAATTTCAGTTTAAGGCCCAAAATTTTAAGATTGTGTTCACAATCTTATTTCTCAATCATCACTAATGTTGTTATAATATTACAATCTTTTCAGTTCATCTATGGCATTACGCTCCACACCTAACAGTGCGATCTGTGCATTTGTCTGTAAAGCTTTGGCGGTTGCCGAGTCTGGCACTTGACAGAGAGAATCCTCATCACTTCATCTCTCTATGTCGTTTTCTCTATCTAGAGCTAATCCTTAATGTAACAGGTGCACTATGTCATATATAGCATATCGTAGGAATTATAAGAAATGACAAAGATGAATTAATCTTCTCCACTTACAGTCTCACTAAAATGAAACCACACCAAAAAAATCAGCAGTTAGAAACCACAAAAATGGATGAAAAGTTGCAAGCAAAGCCAGTGCAAGAAATAGTTAAAAGCTGCAATGGTGAAACACCAGAAAAGTTTATTTATTTATTTATATATTTTTTTTGACTCACAGAAAAGTTTATTTACAATAACGGATACCCGCAATGCAAAAATTGAATCAGTTCCCTACATGGATGATTTTGTCATTGATTTCTCTCTGCTCACTTCATCATCTCCTCAAGTTGACCATGAATTGGAGAAACTTCAATTAGCTCTCACTAAATGGGGTTATTTTCAGGAAGAGATGTCAATTATCTATGGGTGAGTGTATTATCCCCCAACTCACCCCGAATAAATGGGTGATCACCCGCGCGGTGAAGCGGGTGATAGGCGGGTGATGGATGGAGACCCCATCACCGCTCTATCTATCCATCTCTCCTCCAAATAGTCGGCCCAAGCAACTTTTTCTCTCTCTCGCGTTCATCTCTCTCATACTCACGTTCATCTCTCTTCTCCTAGAAACATCCATTGCTGAACTTTCTTGCTAAATTCATCCAAATTTCTTGCTAAATTCATCTTCACATAAGGTAGATATGCCATGTTTAAAACTCGAGGTGGTGGTGCTGGTAGGACGAAGAATCTCATTTGTACGTTTAGGCTTAATCAAGTGGCTCACGTTTTTTCAAACAATAGAAACTAGACTAATTTTCTCTCTCCTCCAAAATAGTCGGCCCAAGCAAATTTTTCTCTCTCTCGCGTTCATCTCTCTCATACTCACGTTCATCTCTCTTCTCCTAGAAACCTCCATTGCTGAACTTTCTTGCTAAATTCATCCAAATTTCTTGCTAAATTCATCTTCACACAAGGTAGATATGTCATATTTAAAACTCGAGGTGGTGGTGCTGGTAGGACGAAAAATCTCATTTGTACGTTTAGGCTTAATCAAGTGGCTCACGTTTTTTCAAACAATAGAAACTAGACTAATTTTCTCTCTCCTCCAAAATAGTCGGCCCAAGCAAATTTTTCTCTCTCTCGCGTTCATCTCTCTCATACTCACGTTCATCTCTCTTCTCCTAGAAACCTCCATTGCTGAACTTTCTTGCTAAATTCATCTTCACACAAGGTAGATATGTCATATTTAAAACTCGAGGTGGTGGTGCTGGTAGGACGAAAAATCTCATTTGTATGTTTAGGCTTAATCAAGTGGCTCATGTTTTTTCAAACAATAGAAACTAGACTAATTTTCTCTCTCCTCCAAAATAGTCGGCCCAAGCAACTTTTTCTCTCTCTCGCGTTCATCTCTCTTCTCCTAGAAACCTCCATTGCTGAACTTTCTTGCTAAATTCATCCAAATTTCTTGCTAAATTCATCTTCACATAAGATAGATATGTCATGTTTAAAACTCGAGGTGGTGGTGCTGGTAGGACGAAGAGAGCGTTCCGTTCAGGTAATTGGTGTTATTTTTCAGTTTATTTTAAGTTTGTTTTACATTAATTTTGGAATTCGAGTTTCTTTTATGGTTCAATTTTTCTCAAGATAACAATTTAAAGGTTTTTAGGTTTTCTTTGGAATTCGAGTTTGTTTTATGGTTCATTTTTTTTCAATTCAACAATTTCTAGGTTTTTAGGTTTTCTTTGGTCTCAAGTTTGTTTTATGCTTCAATTTTTCTCAATTTAACAATTTCTAGGTTTTTAGGTTTTCTTTGGTCTCAAGTTTGTTTTATGGTTCAATTTTTCTCAATTTAACAATTTCTAGGTTTTTAGGTTTTCTTTGGAATTCAAGTTTGTTTCATGGTTCAATTTTTCTCAATTTAACAATTTTGAGGTTTTTAGGTTTTCTCAATTAGTGTTTGATTTATTGTGATGCTTCTCTTGTTGGTTAGAGATGATGCGATTATGAACTCTTCTTTGAAAATCACGACACTCTAAGATTACATTACAAACTATATTTGAAAGGTGACTATATATGCATAATGGTCACTATATGTGTTGGTATAGAGCGCTCCCTCTTGGCCCCTGAGGTCAGGGGTTCGATCCTTACCCCCAGCATTATGCTTGCTATTTCCTTAGCATGCTATGCATGCCTTACCAGCCAATGTGTTGGTATTTCCTACAGGCTAATAGCCTTGTAGGGGTTAGTCCTTGGGCTGACTTAATTTCCTAATAAAAAAAAAACGGTCATTATATGTGTTTGAGTTGTTTTTTTTTGTTCATTAAAGCTAACATTCGAGCTCAAAAATCACGAAGTTTGTTAACAATTCAACTTCAAGCTCTCCTAATTGAAAACTTAGCAACTCTTCTCCTTCCTCAACCACTCTAACCCTCTCCAATGCTATTTTTAACTCTTCCCTTATCTTGTTATTCTTAACATATATATCATAATCATCTTGATAATCAATTGCATAATTAGTTGGGGGTGCCATTACATATATATAAAATAAACTTGTTAGTTGTTAGGATTATTATGTTACCCTCTGCAATTTGATTTTTTTGTTTGTGTGTAGATGATCTTGTCGTGTCGCCGAGTAAAACTCCTTCTTAATCTAATAAGGACAATGATGAAGAACTAGATGATGAAAAAGATGAGACTATTGCGAAGAATACAAAGAAGTCTAAGAATTTTAAACCTCCTGTGAAAGCTCTTGTGAAGAAGAAGACAATATGTTCCAAAAAGACCTGTAAAACCTTCTAAGGCTCTTGTTATTAGTGGTGAGAAGAGAAAGAAAGGTCCAAATGTTATCAAGGTACAAGCTAAGCAAAAGAAGAGGAAGGTTAAGAATGAAAAGTTGTGCCTCTTTGATCGTGGAGATCCCTGTCGAAATCAATGGAAATTTGTAAGTGATACATTTTTCTTAACTTTTTTTTTTTAAAGAGAAATTTCATTAATTGAAGGTCAAACGGCATCTACAATAGGTATTAAAGTAAAACAAGATACAATTAAACAAGACAAAATCAAATTCGTCTTTGAACAAACTACAATGAACCAGATCGAACAATACAGCACAACCCTCTTGTATTTGCTGAATCAAGCAACTATTGATGAGGAAGTCTATCATTCTGATATAGTTTGGGAAGAACATTCTTGATCGAGTCAGGTTGACCGCATCCGATATTCCAATACATTCATGTTGAGTCTCGAACTTCAACCAATGAGAATAATTTCTCATACCTAAAAACAAAAGAACCATACTCACAACTCCCATAGGGAGAAGGAGATTTCCAAAACAGAAACTAAAAACCCCATAATAGGGTTTGAGAAAAACTCATAAAGAGAGACTAATTTATTGAACAAAATAAGAAAATGAATTAAAAAACTGGAAATAAAAGGGGAAAGGGGCTTACCATGGATGAAAACATCCATGGCAGCCCCTAATTGATGAATAAGAGGTAGAGGAGGCTAGGGTTTGAGAGAGAGAGATAAAGAGAGGGGAGGCTAGGATTTGGAGAGAGTGTGCTTAATTTGGAGATCATTTTTCTTAACTCTAGTCATATAATAAGTGAATTTTTTATTAGTTGTTTGCATTTGAAAAAATTTTGAGATCATTTTTTTCATGTTACTATGATAATAATTTAGATATCTATGTATAAATAAGAAATTAATATCTATTTTCGTTGTGACTATATGCTGTAAATGATTCTATATTTTCTTTAAGTGTGTGACACTGTTTGATTTTAGAGTTCCTATATGCTATTCAAAGTTTCATTGTTTGTATCAATGGGTTACAATGTTTAATTACAGGGTCATCATATGCTACCGATGTTTATTGGTTAGAACTGTAACTATTCTTATTTTTAGGTCACTATATGCGAAGAAGGCCACTGTAATTGATATAGACTCACTATATTTAAATCTCCCTTAGTGATTTTGTAAACTTATATACTTTCTTTTCTTCTTTTTTTTGGATATTTTCTATTATTTGTCTTTCTTGTTTTGCAGTGAGGAAAAAGTGTTTAAAACTCGTTGTAGGCCTCTTAAGTTGGTTGAATTGATGTCTGAATTTTCTAAGCAACAAATAAAGGATGTGAGTGATATTGGTGTTGGAGGCTTGATGAAAATTAGATTGACTAGAACTTCTACAACTATGTTAGGATGGTTAGTTGACTGTTTGGACCATGGTAGTTGTATATTCACTATTGACGATAAAAAAAAAAAATTTGGTGTCTCAATTTGATGTTTATGATGTCTTTTGTCTTCCCTTGAACCCCTCAAAAGATGTTGAAGAAATTTCTCGGTGTGCTATTGACATGAACCCTGAATACCCTTTAAAACTTGAGTAAAAGAGACATTTTGGACTTGAAAATGAGAATGATCAGATTTCGTTAGGTTTAGTTGAAGCTAGGATTCCTAAGTTGACTGATGGAGGAGAGGAGTTCAAACAACTTTTTGTTATGCATGCCCTTTCTTTATTTTTAGCACCCACTGCCAGTAGGTCTGTTGATTAGAGGATAGCTAAAAGTAGGGGGTGAAAGTTCGGTGTACGGTTTGGATTAAGGCCTAATCAATCCGAACAAAATTTGGATTTCAATTTTCCAATCCGAATCCAAACCGATTAGAGTTTGAATCCGATCCAATCAAGTCCAAATTTTCATACTCTAGATTGGATCTGATCCGAAAATTCGATTTTTCAAAACTCTATTTTTCTATGAAATAAATTAAGCACAACAACAGCATAGTAGATTAAGAAAATGAGGAATTAAGTGATGTTAGGGTTTTCGGAGAAGGGTTGGACTGATACGCCTATTGGGCTATGGACTAGGCTTTTCTAAAAAAAACAGTTAAGTACTTTCAGTGTTGGTGGTGTGTTGATTGTTTCAGCCTTTCAAGGGTGGGCAGGGGAGGAGATGGGAGGGGTGTCAATTTAGGCAGTAGGGGAAGGGAAAGGGTGGCTGGGGATTGGGTGGTGGTTTTAGAAGTTTTACCTATTATAGCAGGTCACTAATCTGTTGGGACCATTTTTTATAAAACATACTTGAAAGTTGGGACCAACTAGAAATAATCAAAAGTTGGGACTGAAAATGGCGGACTCCCATAGTTAGGATTGTTCTTGTCAATTTTTCCTTCTCTCTATACGTACCCACAAGAGTCAAAACCCATTCCATGAAAGAAACTCTCATCATTTCTTGGAAATTCATCTGCAATGGGGAAGTTTTCCATATCAAGTTCGATTTCGGACATGTAACTAAGGCATGAATCACCGTTTCATTCTCCTCTCCACACACGAGGAAAATTCTCTCAATATCATAACCCCTTCTATACAACATTTCACGCAAGGGAAGAGTACGATGGAGAGCCTTTCATCCAAAATGACGAATTTTTGTAGGAACTTGCGCATGCCATAAATTTTTCCACACATTCGAATTTTGTTCAGTTGATATCGAAGCACACTCACTTTTTTGGCACGTGAGATCCATGTAGTACGCACTACTACCGAAAAATCACCATTTTTTGAGAAGCGCCTGCACCATTTATCTTCACATTGATTTATTGGAATTGGAATTCTAAAAATAGCCTCAGATTCCAGTTTGCGTTGGTTATAAGCTCATGCACGTACCTGGGTACTTCACCTTCTCTCACACCTGGCAACACCCGAAAGTTTGGAAGTGTAGGCACCCATGGGTCAGCCCATATGTCAATGTCACTCCCCTTTCCTACCACTTTTTGAACTCCCTTCGCTAGTAAGCTTCTTGCAGATAGGATGAATTTCCATGTATAGCTTGCAATATGACTCACTTTCACTTCCATGAAAGATGAATTTGGGAAGTATTTATTCTTCAGAACTTTCGCCATCAACGAATTTGGATGTTTCATCACACACCATGATTGTTTAGCGAGCATTGCCTTGTTGAAGACCACCAAATTTCGCATCCCCAAACCGCCTTCTCTCTTCGCTCCATACACCTTGTCCCACACAACCCATGCCATTTTACTCCCATATTTTTTCGCCCCCCCAAAAAAATTCTACACACCCTTTCCATATCCTGCAATATACTCACCGTGATGTTAAAACATTGCATTGCATAAGTGGGTATGGCTTGTGCAATTGCCTTTATCAAAACTTCACGCCCCGCTTGAGATAGAAACCCTTCCTTCCACCCTTTGAGTTTTTTCAAAATCATTTCTTGAATGCATTGAAAAACTCGTTTCTTTGATCCCCCGATGTAAGTTGGGAGGCCAAGATATTTCTCATGTTCTTTCACGACCTTAAATGATAACTTCATTTGAACCATGTCTTGCTTTTCTTGCTCAATGCTTCCGCTAAAAGGCACTTTCGGTTTTTCCATTTTTAATTTTTGATCTGAAGCAACTTCATAGGTAGCAAGGATTTCTAAAACCTTCTCCACCTCCTCCTCATTATATAGCTCTTGTGAACAATAAACTGTCATCTCCAAAGAAAAGGTGAGAGATAACATCCACCTTTTTCCCAATTTTCAGACCATGAATTTCTCTTTTTGCTTCAGCATCACGTAAAAGAGAAGACGAACCTTCAACACAAATTATAAAGAGAAAAGGGGAAAGAGGATCTCCCTGTTTAAGGCCCCGAGAAGGAGTAAAACTCCGTCAAGGTTGCCCATTAACAAGGATCGATGGAGAAAGATGCATGTTGGCTTCACACAATCAAGGATGAGATGCACATAACACAAAGAGAACACTAATTTAATCATCATTTGCTCCAAAAAATCCCATTTAACTCTTTCATAGGCTTTGCTCAAGTCAAGTTTGAACCCAAGGTAACCCTCTTTTCTTTTGAGAAAAAAGATATGTAGAATTTGGATGTACCAAATTATTACTTTTCCATTTTGAACACTACTACGGATAAAATTATACTCCCTTTGGTTTTTTTTATATGTAACATTGGACTTTTCACATTTGCCGAGGCACAACTTTGACCGATAATATCTCCAATTGTATAAAAGTAAAAATTATAAAAAAAATATATTTGGAAAGTGTATACCGCGACGAATCAAACAAGATTCCACATGACTATATTTTTTCTTATGTATAAATAACAATTAGTGGTCAAAGTGTATTGGATAAATAGTGCCCAAAGTCAATATGTTACATCTAAAAAAACGGAGGGAGTATAAGGTAGTAATTAAGATGCAAAACATATTTACTTAAACGTGTTGAGTTGTGGGGTCATGGTAACTTTTGTCGTATATGATAATCAAGATGTTAGTATATTGATGCTAAGCTGAGGAGTGACAATTGTTATACCCTCAGGCAATTAATCATGGCTTAACGAATGAATTCCTTAACGAAGTACGAGAAGTTACCAAGCAATTTTTTGCACTTCCACTAGAGAAGAAATAAAAGTATTTAAGAGAGATCAAAGACTTTGATGGATATGGAAATGATGCAGTTATTTAGCGTAATGTCCTAGTCTCTAGGTTATTTATGTTTACTTTCCACCAATGTCAAAAATAATAATTTATATCCCACTCTTAAACCCCCCCCCCCCTCCCACTTCTAAGTTGTATATAGGAATTTCTACTTACAACAAAATGGATGAAGTTACTTACCTAATGGGACCTAGGTAAGTAGAATTTTCTATAAAAAGTTTTCTTCCCATGATTAACCAAACAACTTTCATCACTTTTAGGAAATGAAATTTTATAGGAAATATTACTTCCTAGAAAATACTAATTAGTAATTTTATATGCAACCAAACGAGCCCTAAATAGGTAAAAAAAAATAAAAAAAAATTAGAGAGGGAGTATTTAATAACAATAATATCACAGTTATCACCCATAGCTTTAACGAATTTCATGCAATAATTTCATGCCAAACGGCCATGGGAGGGTGAGGAAGAAGGTACCATTAATGGATTGTTGACCATGGCTTTCTTTTCTCTTTTTCCCTTTTTGTTTCCCAAACCAAAAATCAGCAATATTTCCACACTATCACTTTTAGACGTGACTTAGTAAAATTTTGATGCAATGTTGATATTTTGTACTTTAGTGAATTAACAACTACATTAGCCTTCTTGTTTAACTCATCGTAAATTATAAATTATCGTCATAATTTAAGTTGGTAAACTTTTATGTTAAAAATTCTATAATCATTTTATCATACGTTGCTTAATTAGTGAAACGAATAAAATATGTTCTAACTACATTATTATGTCAATTATTCACTTAAATATGTTTAAGATTTTTAGGATATTACACTTGGTATCCGCTTAATCTCAATTTTGAACAAAGCTTTCTTAATGAAAAAGTGTGGCAGATTCATTCGCGTCCAAACTCATTAATCTCCAAAGTCTGTAATGCAATTAAACTTATGGCTCTTTCTACTGGTGTTTATGTTAGAAAAACCGGTGTTACTAGATCTTGGGGGTTTTCATGGCTTACAACGTGCAGAAAAATTGTCCCTCCAAGGTGCAGCTTGGAAACTGGGTAATGATAATAAGCTCCGTTCTTTCTATAGAAACCGGGGTAATGATAATAAGCTTCGTCAAATTCAAGTTTCCAAATTTAAGGATTTCATTGATGTTAATGATCGTATTCGAGCACTCGAATGTGCAAAAAATTCTGGCTATGAAAATCCCAGTAGAGGAACGAGATGATTTTATGAACTAAAAGTACCATCCGGATGGTAAATTTACAACCAAGTCAGCGTATGCTTTTCTTTTGAGTCCTTCTCTAATTGGTCTTTCTCCTCACTTTCAATTGGTTCCAAATAAGATTTCCAAAGTGCTGTGGCATCTACCTATCTTTCCAAAATGGAAATTTTTTCTATGGAAATTACTTTAGTGAAACTATTGGGTCAGACCGTCTTACCCAATGTATTTGGTCGGACGGGCTGAGCCCACAAGTTTCACGAACGTGCGACCCTCGCAACTACGTTTTCAAATATTAGTAAAAAGCACAGGTAAAGAAGAAGAAGACATTGTTAGATTACGAGACATGAAACTCAATGATGTGAGGTATATTAAATCAAGAATATGTCATTTCTGAATTTTCTCCAAGCAATTAGAGATAGAAAGAGAATTCAGAGGAGGAGAGAGAGAGTAAAGAAAAGAGAAGATAACCTGGATGTAGATAAATACGGCAGTAGCAACAAAGAGAAGCCATCTGTAATCACATGAATATCTCGACATTTTTACACTCGTAATTAAGAAATCGAAGATGGAATTATTAAAGCTTGTTTATCAAGTTTTAACGTAGATGAAGTTTTTGATCTATGATTATGAGTTTTGGAGTTTCATGTTCAAGATTTTTGCGGCAAAGGAGTGGTGAGAGAGAGAGTTTTGGAGAGAGAAAATGCGGCCATGTCGCCGCCATTAGTATTGGCGTTCGAAAAATCAGCAGAGGTTAGTGTTTTTCAGTTGGACTTTGTTTTCTTTCAGTTAGACTTTGTTTTCTTTCAGTTGGACTTTGTTTTGTTTCAGTTGGACTTTGTGTTTCTTTCAGTTGGACTTTGTTTTGTTTCAGTTGGACTTTGTATTTTTTCAGTTGGACTACCTGAAAAAGAATGAAGACTACCTGAAAAAGAATGAAGACTACCTGAAAAAGAATAAAGACCAACTGACCCAAAGTAAGTCTAACTGAAGTACAAAAACCAACTGAAAAAAAAAGAAGACTAACTGAAAACAAAATGAAGACTACCTGAAAAAAAATGAAGACTACCTGAAAAAAAATTAAGACTACCTGAAAAAAAATTAAGACTAACTGAAAAAAAATTGGAACCACCTGAAAGTCGTCCGACCAAAGATTATGGTCGGACGAGTCCGACACAATACGTTCTCATTACTTTATGATCGCTTGGCTACAAAAGAGCAACTGGCCAAGAGAGGTATTGACATAGCTCAAAAATGTGATCTTTGTCATCAACATATTGAGACCTCTTAGCATATGTTTCGAGAATGCAATATTTTGCAACAAGTTTGGCTTTCCCTTCAACTCACTATTCAAACTCATATAATTTAATGTCTTGCTCTACTTGGATTATTACACATATCCTGTTGTTCACTAGCGAGGATGGTCTTGATAGCCCTCGTGCTCTAACGTTTGTATAGGCTTTATGGAGCATTTGGTTGCATAGGAATAACATGCTTTTCATGAATGAAGCTATTGGTCCTTACATAGCTATTCATCAAATCAATATCCTACAACAACAACATGACTCTCTTAGAAATTTTCCTCCTTCCAATGTCTCCGGTTCCTTTCATCCACCTGAAAGAACTATGGATCTTCCTCTGGGTTTCTTTGCGGTTCACATGGGTCAGTATAAAACAGGCTATGGTAAAAAGGTCATCCAAACTGATGCTGCGTGGAACAGGAACACAAATGTGTCGGGTTTTGCGTGGGTTACTCAGGGTGAGTCTTCTGCTCAATTTTGTGGCGGAGCTTCCTATGGCCTAGCCTCTTATCCTCTCCATGTAGAGGATCAATCCCTTCACCAATCGATGATATGGCACTTCAACATAATTTTCAATGTCCAACTTTCCATACTGATTGCTCCAACCTGATCTTAGCTCTACAAGACGTTGAGAAGGCTCATGTTTTGGTGTTTTGGACTATACGTCGTTGGATTAGGTTACTTGCAAAAAAAATTCAATGGTGTTTTCTTGTCAAGGTGAATCGTCAATAAGTTCCTCTTGCACTCATCTGGGTAATTATGTGTGCACGAACTAGTTCACGATTCAACTGTCCTAGTCTGTAGGTTATTATGTTTACTTTCCACTAATGTAAAAAAAAAAAAATTTATATCCCACTCTTAAACCCCCCTCCCTTCTTAAGTTGTACTTCATAGGAATTTCTACTTACAACAAAATGGATGAAGTTACTTACCTAATGGGACCTAGGTAAGTAGAATTTTCTATGAAAAGTTTTTCTTCCCATGATTAACCAAACAACTTTCACCACTTTTAGGAAATGAAATTTTATAGGAAATATTACTTCCTAGAAAATACTAATTAGTAATTTTATATGCAACCAAACGAGCCCTAAGTAGGTAAAATAAATAAAAAATAGAGAGGGAGTATTTAATAACAATAATATCCCAGTTATCACCCATCGCTTTCACAAATTTCATGCAATAATTTCCTAATCACTCACTATGCTTTAAAATAATTACTCGTCACAATAAACTAGTTTATTCCAAGATAGTCATGTATTTGAAAATTTTAACAATATTTCACATAACTTTTTCCAAAAAAATTATTACAACAATAAAATTTAGGCCGAAATCTTGGGTATCTATTCTTTGATAATATAGTTTGAAAAAATCTTGGAGTATACCTATTTAACTTTTAAATGTAGAATTTATATTAAAAAGTTGACCTTTTAGAAAAAAAAAAAAAGCCCGACACATTGAAAATATGCTTCCATCGAAGTAGAGGCACCTCAAGGTGCATTCTCCGCCTGAACATGTATCTATGTGGACTTGTGGAGGCTTGGTTATCGTGTGTTGCACCTTTTTTTGATGGATAAGTTTTTCGTTACCATGCGTGGAGTGGTATATTCGCCGGTGTTATTAGGAGTTATGTGCAACATGTTTTCAACGGTGGTGGGTGTTGGTTGCAACTTCCGATGAGATACGATAAACTGGTGTGTGTGTAATAGTGGTAGTGGTAGTGGTAGTGGTAGTGGTAGTGGTAGTGGTTGATGGTTGAAGAAAAAGTGAGGAGTTTATGATGGAAAAATGGCAAGTGGAAGGATGAGATAAGGTGAAAAAGTAGAAGAAGAGCAAGAGGTCAGTTGGTTCAAGATATGAAACGAAAAAAAGGAATGGACACGAGTAGAGGACGAGATTGGGAATAAAAATAGTTACCTCTATTGAGTGTTTGGTTTAAGTCAAGGAATAAAAATATGATAACCATTACCACCAAGTAATTGATTTTGTTGCTTAAGGGGGAGGCCAGGGATGTAACGAATTGGAAGGAATATATTACCATCAAGTAATTGTACAGGATTGATGAGAGATTGAACTAAACAAGAATAAACGAAATCGGTAATTGATTCCATTTCTTGAAATCCAAAAACTGTAAACCAAACGGAAGCTAAGTGTTAGAAACCTAACATAGTAACAAGATAATATAAACGTAAAATATATCTAAAATCATTGAGAAGAAAATTTCATATATATTCTCTATTAGTAAGTAAAGCAAATGCAAAAGTAAGGCAATGGTAAAATCAAAACGATATTTAGCTAAAGAACACCAATCATTCTCTATCGGTATTCAAAAATCTCATTCTCATAATCCATATTTCAAGGAGTCAGGCTATTTAGAAAATTGTTCTTTACATGATAAAAAAAAAAGTAATTTCATAATTTGTATAATGTATATTGACTTATCCATTACCAATTCTCATCCCGTCTCTTGTCTTCATACAGAACAAATTTTCGAAGTAACTTTTTTTTCTCTTCCATATACCAACAACTTAATCCTATAGGTGATCATTGATATGTCACATATATATATAGCATTTAGATGCATTTTGATTGCATTTAGAACTTTTGAGCATTTAGGTGCATAATGGAATGAATTACGTAAGTTGTCTCTACTACTCCCGCTTTGCGTGTTTTGTTCATTTTCAGGTTACTTTGATGCAACTTGATTATGTTTACCTAAGATCAAGCTTATCAATCATTGAAGATGAAGATATATTGCTCAAGGATCACAATGCATCCATTCGGGACAATTTCGAGTTAGAATGAAGCAAATAGTTGGTGAAAGAAGTGTCAAAACTGACACCTGTTCACTATTTTGGCCATAACTTTTGATATAAAATTGATAATCAAGAAATTCCAATTGGGTTGGAAACTAGACTTCAAGGGCTTTCCAATGATAGGTCACACGTCCCAATCCAACATCTGGTTCGAGAGATACAGCCTTCACAAGTTGACGCAAAATCACTGTTTCTCCGCCCGGTCGACCGGGCGGTTTTGCCCGACCGGGCGAAATCAATTTTTCACTAAAATGCAAGGAATGTTAGCCCGGTCAACCGGGCGAGAAAAAATCCAAAATCGCTTGCGCGCCCGACCGGGCGGATTTGCTTTTTTGTCATAAATTTCTGATCACCGTCGCCCGACCGGGCGGATTTCGCCCGGTCGACCGGGCGGACTCTCAGGACGCGATTTTTCGGGTTTTTTTAGCCGGTTTTGTAATTAGTATAAATAGGTTTTTAGTATTTTCGTAACCTATCTTATTTTCTACGTTTTTTAGAGAAAACACTTAGTTTATTCTCTCTATTTTGTTGAACTTTTACATTGGAAGATTATATAGATCGTCGATTTCCTTTTCATCGTTCTTCAATCATTTGGTATTCTTCTCTACTTAGTTTAATTTCATGAATTCTTTTACTTTGATTATGTTTATTGCTTTCAATATCATCATGATGAGTAGTCTATTTCTAGGGTTTAGAGAGGGAAGCCATGTTTATACCTTTTTATTGTGTTTGATGTTCTTCAATAATTGGATTGAATTAGAATAATTCCTATTGATTTGTTATACTTGTTTAATTCATGTAATTGCGCAATATCATGAGTTATGTTTAGCTAATAAGAATTAGAATCGAAAGATCATATTCATTAGAGGCTTGTTACAATAGGTAGATTTGATTATGTTGAGCGACCGTACTGGCATATGTTAATCTAGGAGTTGTTAATGCCTGACCAAGGATTAGCGAAATACTTCATTTATTGAACCTCAATCCAAGTGTTGTTGAACTATATTATATTGATTAAACTGGTATAAGCATGGTGGACCGATCGATTGCCCTAGGCTTTTAATTATTTGATAAATTCCCATTTTTCTGCGTTCTAGTTTATCTAGTTTAGTTATTAATTACTCAATCATTTCCTCTCTGGAAGTAGTTAGATAATTGAACATAAATCTTAGAACTCCTCTCCCTGTGGATCGACCCGTATTTGCCAGTTTCTGCTAAACAGACACCGTGCACTTGCGGTATATTTTAAAACAATCAAGTTTTTGGCGCCGTTGCCGGGGAGACGGCTAGTTTCTATAGCTTTCTGATTAATTATTTGACTATTTCTGCTGTCTCATTGGAACTTCAAGTTCCAATTGAGGCCATCTCACTGCACATTTTTCTTTGTTTCTTTTATGCCCAGGTCTAAAAGAACAGGTTCTCCAGTTCAGACTGATCCTGATCTTGAGAAAACCATCCGGCAGCTCAAGAAGACACAAAAGAAGAAAAAGCAGTCTGCTAATCAGAAAAAGCCACGGAAGAACCAACTGAACCAATTATGCCTCCTAAGTCGCTGAAATCTTATGGGGTACCTTCTCCTGGCAATGTTCCCACAGGCCCTACTATGCCTGATATACAAGCAGTCAACTTCGAAATCAAGCCTGGCCTCATCAACATGATCCAGCAGAATCAGTTTGGTGGCCATCCATCTGAAGACCCTGCAAATCATTTACAACGGTTTCAACAGCTTTGTCGTACCGTTAAGCACCAAGGGGTCACTCCTGATCAGTTGAAGGTCATGGTCTTTGAATTTTCACTAAAGGACAAGGCACAGAAGTGGCTGAATGATGTTAATGAAACTGAGTGGAGTGCTATATCTGAAGCATTCCTGAAAGAGTACTACCCTCCCACCAAAACTGCAGAAATAAGACACAAGCTTGCCACCTTCCAACAAGAACCCGATGAAACACTGAAGGAAGCATGGAATAGATTCAAGGATCTGCAGAGAGAATGCCCACACCACAATCTGGATAAGTGGTTCATCACCCAAGCATTCTACAATGGTCTACAACCCCATATCAAGAGTACAGTTGATTCATCTGCAGGGGGAGTCTTCTTAGATAAGGAGGTGGATGAAGGGTATAATTTTCTGGCCAACTTAGCAGAGAATGATCATAGTTCTTCCAGGACTATTACAAAGAAAAAGTTGGATGTTGATGCATATGCCTTGTTGTCTTCACAAGTAGCCCAGTTGAGCATGAAGATGGACTCACTGAAATCTTTGCAGTCTAGTATTCCTCCTATGAGTATTAATGCAATGTCTTCCATGGCTCCTATTACTTCTTCCTTTTGTGAAGTGTGTGGTGTTCAAGGCCACTTTGGTCATGATTGTTGCTACAATCAACCTGATCCGAATCAAATGGCGCATGCAAATGTTTTTCAGCAAAGACCTCCACACAACCCATACTCTAACACACACAACCCAGGTTGGAGAGAACATCCTAATTTTTCCTACAAGAACAACAATGTTCAAAATCCTCAACCTCCACCACAATCTTCCTACCAACCACCACATCAAAACCACCACAACATGCTGCTAGACAACCATATTATCAAGGGGCTCCTCAAAACCCCCCTCCTGGTTTCAATAGGCCTTCACCCCAAGGCTATCAGCAGCAAACTCCTCATAATACCAGCTCTCAAGAGCCTACTATGTCTGATCTAATGAAAATGATGGTTTCTATGCAGAAAAATCATGAGGAGAGCATCAAGGAGCTGAAGAACACCACCAAGCATTTGGAGACTCAACTTGCTCAGGTGGCGGAAAATAATGCACAGAGGCAACCAGGTCATCTGCCGGGACAACCCATCCCAAAGGAGACTGTCAATGCCGTTACACTTCGTAGCGGCACTGTTTATGATGCTCCTCCCATGCCCATTGATGATGATGCTCCTAGCAAGGAGAAAGAGTGGTAGAGGAAGAAGCGGAGAAGAGTTCGATGTCTGAGGTCGAACTAGCTAAGGAAGATCAGACAGGAAAGCGGAGGGAAAAGGTTTCTGAAACGCCTATTACACCAAGGCTACCTTTTCCCCATAGGATGCAGAAGTCGAAGGTCGATCAACAACTTGGTAAGTTCTTGACTATGGTCAAGAACCTTGAGGTAACAATTCCTTTTACTGAACTACTTATTTCTCAAGTGCCTGTTTATGCTAAGTTTTTGAAAGACATGATTACTAAAAAGAAAGACTTTGGTGGGGTAGATCGAGTCGCTCTAACTGAAGAGTGTAGTGCTGTTTTACAAAATAGAACCCACCTAAGTTGAAGGATCCTGGTAGTTTTTCCATCCCTTGCCATGTAGGTGCGTTATTTATAGATAAGGCATTGTGTGATTTAGGTGCTTCTGTGTCTGTCATGCCTTTATCTGTTTATAAGAAACTGAATATGGGAGCACTTAAGTGCACTCAAATTACTTTGCAAATGGCCGATCGTTCTATAAAATACCCTCTAGGTGTTTTAGAAGACGTCCCTGTTAGGGTGGGAAAGTTTTATATTCCTGTTGATTTTGTGGTGCTTGATATGGAGGAGGATGCCCAAATTCCTATTATTCTTGGTAGGCCGTTTTTGTGTACAGCTGGTGCTGTTATAGATGTCAAGTCTGGGTCTTTAACTTTGAGTGTTGGTGATGATAATGTCACTTTTAAACTAACCAATGCTGTTAAGTCTCCTATGCTTGAGCAAAATTGCTGCAGGAGGAAAATGTTTGATGAGGGGGGGACTCATTGCCAAGCCCCTCCGATTTGAGATTGAGGAGGTAATATGGTCGTGCGGGACCTTTATAAACCAGCGCTAAGCGGGAGGCAACCCGTAGTTTTTTTCTCTTATCTTTTTTTTCTTTTATTTTTTTCATTTTTTCCCTTTTAGAGAGTGAGAGAGGCAGGAGCGTACTAACGTTAATTTTTCCTCTAAGCATAGTCCTATAGTTCATCTTGCGGCACTGAGGACATTGCCACGTTCAGCTTGGGGGAGGATTTTTGTATGTATTTTCTCTCTTTTACTACCTTTTAGTGTAGATTTTTTGCTTTCTTAGGCCAGATTTATTTGCTTTCAGAAAAAAAAAAAAAAAATATTGCTGAAAAAATAAAAAAATACGATTTGACTGGATTGGTGTGATTGCTTCCCTGTGCCCCATGATGTTCTTTGAAAGTATATTTGGGCTCTTTATCTGGATAGTTGGGCACTTGAGATTGTGATGCTGGAATGTGAACTCTAAATGCCTTGACCCTCAATGAGTTTTGATAATAAAGCGCTTATCTTGACTGCATACTTGAATTGGTTAGACTGTGAGGATTCATTCTTGCCAATGGATTCATTTCTATATCCATTCTGTTTTCTTGTGTGTTAGTTCCTCATTAGCTGACTGATCTTGACTTTGACATCGTACGCATTGATATCTGATGACTTGTGGCAATTGTTGTGATAGAGGCGTTCTTTTGTCTGCTTTTTGAGCCTTAAAGTAATTTTTGTGATATACTTTTACCTCCTTAGCCCCGCTGAGCCTAATGACTATTTCAGGTTACTAAACCTCATTACATGCCCATGGCCCTTATTTTGATATTAATCCCAAGCCTAGCTTGGGGGAGCATATGTTTGAGTTAGTATCTGAGATAGTTTTTATGAGTTACTTTGGATGGAGATGATTGTATTAAGGTACAAAAGCTGAGAAAAAGAAAAGAATGAGCAAAATGAAATACATGTGATTATGGGATTGGAAAAAAATGCAAAGAGAAAGAAAAAGAAAGATTGAAAAAGAAGAAACGAACAAAAAGTCAAAAATTCTTTCTTTTACAAGTGCTTGCAAAGAAAAAAAATTCATCACACTGCTTCAAGGATGAGTTTATTGAAATTTTTTGATTTATAGAATTGGGACACTGTTATTGGCTATATTCAGGTTGATACTTCTAGTAACTTGTGCTCCCCTATTCTTGGTTTTTCCACCACATTTCCCATACATAATCCATACCCATACCTAAGCCCTTACAACCCTGAAAAAGTCCTCTTGAGCTTGCGCTTACATTGTCTATCGATTGATGTGGTCAGTTTGTCAAGGTTAAAGAGTACGTTCGCTACTTGAGTCGACATGATTAGGTGAGTGCATTATCACCTTTCTAAACACATGAGAGTGTGAGTGGGAAGGGTTATTATGGTTGGGATGGTGAGTGATCGGGCACATCTTTTTGCCTGCCACAAAAATGTCGAGAGGAGTGACACCCCAGTGAGTGCCTTTTCGAGATTTGTATGTCATATAAGGCAGCGCATTTGATTGCTTATTTGGGCGATTGGTAAATAGAGTAATCTGAACAGTTGAACTTGAATTGTGCCTGCTTGAATGATTTATGAGCTTTACAAAAGATTTTATCTCTGTTTTCATATATAAAGGGGTAAGCAATCATATTCATGTTCATGTCTTATTTGCTTGAGGACAAGCAAAGGTTTAACTTGGGGGAGTTTGATATGTCACATATATATATAGTTTTAGATGCATTTTGATTGCATTTAGAACTCCTTTTAGAGCATTTAGGTGCATAATGGAATGAATTACGTAAGTTGTGCTCTACTACTCCCCGTTTGCGTGTTTTGATCATTTTCAGGTTACTTTGATGCAAATTGATTATGATTACCTAAGATCAAGCCTATTAATCATTGAAGATGAAGATATATTGCACAAGGATCACAATGCATCATTTCGGGACAATTTCGAGTTAGAATGAAGCAAAGAGTTGGTGAAAGAAGTGTCAAAACTGACACCTGTTCACTATTTTGGCCATAACTTTTGATATACAATTGATAATCAAGAAATTCCAGTTGGGTTGGAAACTAGACTTCAAGGGCTTTCCAATGATAGGTCACACGCCCAAACCGACATCTGGTTTGAGAGATACAGCCTTCACAAGTTGACGCAAAATCACTGTTTCTCCCGCGGTCGACCGGGCGGTTTTGCCCGACCGGGCGAAATCAATTTTTCACCAAAATGCAAGGAATGTTAGCCCGGTCAACCGGGCGAGAAAAATCCAAAATCGCTTGCGCGCCGGATCGCGGGGCGGATTTGCTTTTTTGTCGTAATTTGATCACCGTCGCCCGACCGGGCGGATTTCGCCCGGTCGACCGGCGGACTCTCAGGACGCGTTTTTCGGGTTTTTTAGCCGGTTTTGTAATAGTATAAATAGGTTTTTAGTATTTTCGTTAACTCTATCTTATTTTCTACGTTTTTTAGGCAAAACACTTAGTTTATTCTCTCTATTTTGTTGAACTTTTACATTGGAAGATTATATAGATCGTCGATTTCCTTTTCATCGTTCTTCAATCATTTGGTATTCTTCTCTACTTAGTTTAATTTCATGAATTCTTTTACTTTGATTATGTTTATTGCTTTCAATATCATCATGAGTGAGTAGTCTATTTCTAGGGTTTAGAGAGGGAAGCCATGTTTATACCTTTTTTATTGTAGTTTGATGTTCTTCAATAATTGGATTGAATTAGAATAATTCCTATTGATTTGTTATACTTGTTTAATTCATGTAATTGCGCAATATCATGAGTTATGTTTAGCTAATAAGAATTAGAATCGAAAGATCATATTCATTAGAGGCTTGTTACAATAGGTAGATTTGATTATGTTGAGCGACCGTACTGGCATATGTTAATCTAGGAGTTGTTAATGCCTGACCAAGGATTAGGAAATACTTCATTTATTGAACCTCAATCCAAGTGTTGTTGAACTATATTATATTGATTAAACTGGTATAAGCATGGTGGACCGATCGATTGCCCTAGGCTTTTAATTATTTGATAAATTCCCATTTTTCTCGCGTTCTAGTTTACTAGTTTAGTTATTAATTACTCAATCATTTCCTCTCTGGAAGTAGTTAGATAATTGAACATAAATCTGTAGAACTCCTCTCCCTGTGGATCGACCCGTATTTGCCAGTTTCTGCTAAACAGACACCGTGCACTTGCGGTATATTTTAAAACACATCAATCATGGGCCGGACCGGGATCGGACCGGACCACGTCCAAAAAATTTTGTCCATTGGTCGGGCCGGTTTGGGCCAAACTTTTGTGCCCAAAGCCCGCTATTTCGGGCCATAATTAGCAGGCTTTTCGGTCTAAAATCGAGCCGGTCAAAAAATAGACTAAAAAGTTATTTTTTGCTCGCCAAAGCAAAAAAAAAGCCGAGCCGGGCTGGATCGGGTCGGGCCCAACCACGGGTCAAAAAATTTATGCCTATAACTCGCTCAAAAATCGGGCCGAGCCGAACTAAAATGATCAGGTCTACATAATCCAAACAAGTAAACAACTACCAAGTCTCTCCACTCAAAAACTCCCCAAGTAAACTTCAAATCCGATAAAGCACCATGAATAGGCAATTGCCGACTTTAACCTTTTTCCACTAATTGAGATCTAATTGAGGTTTTATTAATTTGTAACTTTACTTATTTGACTTATAAAACAAAACGACGAGTACGATAGAGATTTCACAAAACTCCCCCTAACTACATAAAGTGGAAAGTGGTCAACTCACACAAGTGACACTCACTCACACAACCACTTCAATTGAAAATGAAAGCATAACAAAATAAATAAACTAATTATTTCCCCCCAAATAAATATAAAAAAAAAAACCTAAAAAGACAAACTCCCCTAATTATTTCTTATATAAAATAAAATAAAGACCCCCAAATAATGGAGGAGTAGTAGAAATATGAACAAGAGGAAGATGGTTGTTCTTTAGAGCTGGAGTTTTAAGACAAAAAAAAAAAAAAAAACCACCAATCAATGGAGAATCCCAATGTACTCCACACCACCACCACCACACACAAATTAAAAAAAAAAAACAAAATAAATATAGTATTAGACTATTAGTAGTAGTAGAAACCACACTCACTCATTTCCATCCCACCATTTTCTCTCTTCTAAAACCCTAACTTTTTTATTTTTTGTTTTTGTTTACTTCTCTGTTATACTTTTAACTGAATCTTTTCATCTCTCTCTTCTATCCGGAAGATGAGAGAGATTAACAGGCCCGACGATTCTACGATCGGGCCTGTTGCCGGGCTCGGCGGAGTGTCTTCATCATCTTCATGTTGCTACACTCCGCCATGTCCGGATCAGGTACTGGAGAATGTTCTAGAGAATGTTCTTCACTTCCTGACTTGTCGCCGTGACAGAAACGCGGCTTCGCTTGTTTGTAAGGCTTGGTATCGGGCTGAAGCGCTTACTCGATCTGACCTGTTCATCGGAAACTGTTACGCTGTGAGTCTTGCGCGTGCTACTAATAGGTTTAAGAGGGTTAAATCTGTTGTGATTAAGGGTAAGCCTAGGTTTGCTGATTTTGGGCTTACTCCACCTAATTGGGGAGCTAATTCAACTCGTTGGATTTCTGGGTTAGCTGAATCTTATCCTTGGCTTGAGAAGATTCATTTGAAGCGTATGTCAGTTACTGATTATGATCTTGAGATTGTTTCTAAATCTTTTCCTTTTTTAAAAGAGCTTACTCTTGTTTGTTGTGAGGCTTTTGGGACTAGTGGTCTTGCTCTTCTTGCTGCAAATTGCAGGTTTGTTTTCTATTCAAGTTTTTTTTTGCAATTGGTGAAATTTTGAAATCTGGGTAGTGTTTAGTTTTTTTTATTCTAATGTCTATTTTTGTGGGTGTGATTGGATATGTGGGAAAAATGGATCTAGATCTGAAAATGGAAAGTGGAGCTGATTAATTAGTTGCTTTATTTGGTTAATTAACTAAATGAGTTGGAAAACGATAGAAAAGTGTAGTTGAAGTTAGTAGAGATTTTATTGTTGTTGTTGTTGTTTGTTGTTTGTTGTTTGTTGTTGATGATGGTTAAGTTGTCCGTTTTTTTGTTTTTGTTGTTTTTATTCAGACAATTGAGAGTGCTGGATCTATTTGAGGATGATGTGAATGATGATGAAGAGGATTGGATATCTTGTTTTCCTGAGAATGGGACTTGTCTTGAATCGCTTAGCTTCGAATGTATTGATTTCCCGGTTAATTTTAGTGCGTTGGAGAAGCTCTTAGCGAGATCCCCGAACTTTAAGAAGCTTAGGGTGAATCGTTTCGTGTCGATTGACCAATTGCATAGGTTGATGGTTCGAGCTCCGCAGCTAACCCATTTAGGAACTGGCTCTTTTAGTCCTCCCGAAGTTTGGCAACCGTTTGAGCAAGACTTGGATTATCGAGCTGCTTTTGTTGCTTGTAAATCTCTTGTGTGTTTATCAGGTTTTAGAGAGATCGCACCGATGTTCCTGCCTTCCATATCCCCTGCGTGTGCTAACCTCACTTCACTGAACTTTAGCTTTGCTAATATAAATGCTGAGGAATTGAGATCAGTAATTTGCCATTGCCACAATCTCCAGACTTTTTGGGTAGGTGTCCTAGCTTTGTGTTTTCAATTGATATATGTAGTAAATAGTTAGAATTTTGTTTTATGAGTCATATTCTGCCCCTTGTAGGTGTTAGATACCATTCGGGACGAAGGGCTTCAAGCTGTTTCTTCAACTTGCAAAGATCTACGCGAGCTTCGTGTTTTCCCACTTGATGCTCGGGAAGACAGTGAGGGATTTGTGTCTGAAGTCGGTTTGCTTGCTATTTCTGAAGGGTGTAGGAAATTGCGATCCATATTATATTTTTGCCAGAGGATGACAAATGCTGCTGTAATTGCAATGTCAAAGAATTGTCCAGATCTTGTAGTGTTTCGACTTTGTATTATGGGCCGACACCGCCCTGACCACATCACCAATGAGCCAATGGATGAAGGGTTTGGAGCCATTGTCATGAACTGCAAGAAGCTCACTCGTCTTGCAGTTTCTGGGCTATTAACTGATAAGGCGTTTGAGTACATCGGGCAATATGGTAAACTGGTGCGCACCCTGTCAGTCGCTTTTGCTGGGGATACAGACATGGCATTGAAGTATGTTCTCGAGGGCTGCCCGAAATTGCTTAAACTTGAGGTTCGGGATTGTCCATGTGGTGATTCAGTGTTACGTGCTGGTTTAAACCACTTCTACAACATGAGATTCCTTTGGATGTCTGCTTGTAGGTTGACTCTTCCTGCTTGTAGACAGATTGCCAGAGAAATGCCTCATTTAGTGGTTGAAGCATTTACTGGTGGGATAGAACCTGTTGATGACAAGGATGAATTTGTTGATACGGTATATTTGTACCGATCTCTTGACGGGCCAAGAACGGATGCACCAGAACATGTGAGGATTTTGTAGGTTGGAAGTCGGAGGGTGATAACATGTTTCCATTGCTCTGACTCGTTCGTAATTAGAGAATGATTTTCCGCCCTTCTCGATGGTACACATGTAGTCATATGCAGCCCGGCGTTTGGAGCCTTTATGAATAGACGAGTACTCCTCCATGTATGATTCGGAGCTGTTGGGGTTGCATACGGAAAGTTATCAAAGGAGGGCGATTGGAACTCCTCAGTGCATAAGAGAATGGTCAATCAAGACAATAAGTATTATGGAGGTATTGCACCATTCGTGGTTGTTATACTCCTTTTTTCTCTTTTTCTTTTTTTACTTCCATTTTTTTCTTTTTCACATTTTCCCATGTTTTATTACCTCTTTGTGCATTTATTTCTACTACTAGAGATGGAAGATTGGAATTGGGGGAAGGATTATGAAGCTTATGAGTAGTATCATTTTTTTATATGATATGAATTCATAAGATCGGGTTCGATTATTGTATGTCAAAGATGCTCGGATCGGATTTCGATTGAATTGTTGATTTTTGGTTCAACCATAGCTTAGCTGCAGATAATACCAGGAAACTACAAGTCTCATTACAGAAGATGGATCATACTATATATCTTTCTTTCCCAATTACATATGCTCAAGAGAAACTGAATGGTTTATCAAATGTGTTTGATTGTAGTCTAGCACCTGACTTTTTATAAAATTTATTATGTTGTTAAATTTTAGCTTTGTTGAGATGAGTAATAAATGTTTATGAGAAGTATTCATGGGGATGGGCCAGAATTTAATATTGTGGGAGCCTCAGAGTCTGGGTTTGCCTTTTTCATTAGATGTAAAATCATCAATTCTGATTGCTGAGGCCCATTAATTGATGCTCAGAAAGTGTTGTTCAAGTACATGCTGTTGGCCCCTCTTCCATCTTCTCTCCAGTATTCATCTATTTTTTTTTAATCCTTCTTTTTACTATTGGATGTTTGTTTTTCTAAAAACTTGTACAATTCACAATTTGATCGTACACTTTTGTGTTTGAACATAATTCTTGCTACATAAACGCATTTTAGTATCTCTTTGATTAGTTGATCATAGATTACGAGAGTTACATTTCTTATTAAGGGTGTATTTTTTTCACCTAAAGTGAACTTAATATACATGATCGGACTTGATCAACGCCTATTTCATTTTATTTTTACAAAGATTGAGTTTCATAACCCTTTAAAACTTGTTCTTTGTAAGGTGAAGAGAATGCATTTGTGAAACTTTTTGTATTTCAGTCAATCAAATAACCTTTTGAGTTTTTTCTTCTCACGAAGTTGTAATTTTAGCATAATTTCTATCAACCAAATAATTGCTTAGTTAAAATGGTGGTTACACTAAAAAAGTTGCATGGAAAAGTTACTTACCTATCAATGGTGCTTGTTAAACAAAGGACAAATTTATAATCCTCTCTCGTCTTCAACAAAGCTATGGTAAAGTTTTCTTCAATTAAAATTTACGAAAAGTTTTTAAAATGGTCAATTCCCTAATGGTATATTCAAGAATGTTCAATTATGGAATACAGATTATGTCATATGTTAATGTTCCTTGTAATTGAAAAGTGTTACTTCAACTGTAGAAGTGCAACTACTACTCCATGTGCTCACCATCTTCCTTTTCTTTCTATGAAGTAATTATTGGGGAGAGAAATGTGGCAATATTTGTTTGTTGATTGTTCTTTGTTGGTATTCAAAATGGCAAGATTGTAAAAAAGAAAATAGAAGTGGTATCTGATTGTGCAATTAAATTTAAGCCATAGGGAGCAAAAAGTTGAGCTTTCTTTCTTTGCCTTAGCCAGTTAGTCTATCCCAATTTTCTTCAGTTGTTGGGGAAGCAAGTGGACCATTCTCTATCGCTTTCTTCTCTCAACTTTTTGAAGTTTTCATATCCTTTCAAATGTTTCGATTTGCATGTAATACAGCATGGGCTAAACTTCCTTTTTCAAAAGAGATACTCCATCCGCTTTTATAGTATGCACAATGTATTATTTGTTATATATCTAAAAAGTTGCTCCATTTCTAATTTAGTCATAAATCCTACCATCTAGAGAGAGAGGTGATAGCTCAGTGGAGTACCACCTCGAACTCTAGGGTATAGTCCAGGGTTCTAATCCTCATTCCAACAATATGTTGGGCATTTAATTCTGGGTTGTTTAGCCTTGTACTTAGCTTCTGAGCTGGTGTGCCCTGCAGGCTAGTAGTCTAGCAGAGCTTGGTTTTCAGACCAATTATCTTTCCTAATAATAATAATAATAATAATAATAATAATAATAATAATAATAAATTCTTACAATCTAGGGTGCGTTTTCTTCATCTTATTTTTATGAACTTGTCTAAATGAACTTATTGAAAATTATCTCTTATTTTAAATTATTAATTTCGAACTAGAGTTTTGACACTTCGCAAATAATATGTGATCTCACCATTAGAGATGGCAATGGGTCTTGGACCCGACCCAGACCCGCTTGGACCCAACCCATTTATAAGGGTCTGGGTCCATTTTTTATAGACCCAATGGGTCTGGGTCGGGTCTGGGTCTTAGAGAGCATGGGTCGGGTCTGGGTCCAAAAATATCAGACCCAGACCCGGTCCAGACCCGACCCACAGACCCATTTATATTAATATATTAAAAAAAAATTCTAAAAAGACTAAACCCTAATAAGCATACTCGCCCATCTCTAACAGTAACAGGCTAACAGCCGTTTTTTTTTTCTCTAACTCCAATACTCCATCCGTCTCCAATCTCCATGGCTCACTCCTTCGATCCTTCCTTGTTTCTACTCTCTAACTGGTTTGTTCTCCTACTTTTCTTCATTATCATCACGCAAAGTTAATAAAGTTATTTCTTTTTTTTTTTGTTGTTTCTGATTGCGCGTTAATTGGTTTGAACTTCAGAATTGTAGTTGAATTTGATTGCGAGTTTGCGACCACGCAATCCGGCGACCTCCTACTCTCCTAGCATTCGTCGACGACCAGCCACCTCAACAGTCTCGCAAGTCGCAAGTCGAAAGGTATGAATCTGCAACTCTAGTCTCTTTTTCCCTTTCTTTATTTTTCCTCAAGTCGCAAGGTATGATAATCTGCAAGTTTAATCTATAATCTGCAACTCGCAAGGTATGATAGAAAATGTGTAGATTTTATGAACTAAAATTGTAGTTTGGTTCGAAAATGTCATTGTAATTTGATAGAATAATTAGCTACTGTTATAGTGTTATTGTGAAATATATTGTAATTGTGAAATTTAGTGCATTTGTGAATAATTACCTACTGTTAATTAGTTTGGTTCGAAATTGTAGACTTGTTTTTGTAGTTTGATAGAAAATGTCAGTGCAAAGTCACTGCCTACCTAGTATGATTTACCTACTGTTATAGTGATAATTTATGACTATTTTGTATGATTTATGTATTTGTAGGATCTTGATGATGATGATGAAATGGACGAGAACTAGCGATGCCGAAGTGGAAATTTATGTATTTGAGACTTGAATTCTTGATGTTATATTGTTATTTTTGCTTGTCTTGAGACTTTGTTAGTTTGGAACATGTGTCTTTGTGATATTGTGAAGTCTCGTGACTCCATTGGAGAATTGTAACTTTGTAATGTGTATGGTATAATTTGTATGGTAATGCTTCACCAAATATATTCTTGAAACAATGTAGTGATCATATTCATAACAATATGCACAACTAAAATAAGTGTAATAGTTTTAAAATAAGAAACTAAGAAGGACCCATTTTAGACCCATTTAGGACCCATGGACCCATTAGACCCAGCGGGTCCGGGTCCGGGTCCGAAAATTCTGGACCCAGTGGGTCTGGGTCGGGTCTGGATCTTAAAAAAATAAACGGGTCTGGGTCTGGCTGGACCCGACCCAGACCCGGCCCATTGCCATCTCTAGTCACCATTATGCCTTTTCGCTATCTTCACTCAACCAATTATTAGAACTTGTGTTAAAATCCATTCATATGGAGCACAATACGAGCACTACGATTGATAGTTCTTCCTTTGCTGAATATATATACTTTCGGTATAAGAAATATGACATTTCAGATACTTTACTCTAAGATGAGGAATGTTAAGTTATTGTGGCATTCTCATACTATTTCATTTGTAACTAGTAAGAAAGTTTCTTATGTCTTACAAATCTAGTGAGTTAACACATATAATTACTCAAAGACTCATAATATAAGTTTCTGACCAGCATATTATAATCTTCAATATGTGGGTGGTGTTTGGGCTAATTATAGAAATGACGTTTCGTTATTGTGAAATGATGGATGATTTATAGTATTGTAGGGTTGGAATTTTGATCAGTGTACTATATATGAATAGTTTGAGTGACGAGCCCCTTAATTGTAGCCTCTGCTTTTTAATGTGTTTATCTTTACATCGTCCTTCCCTTCAACTAAAACAAATCAAAATTCCCAAGAAGAAGATATAGAGAAGATAAAGAAACTAAAACGTCCTTGAAAATTGAAAGAGACATACCAACCAGCATCTTTTTATATGTGTGACCGTCCTATGCATATCCATATGCGGAGGTGGTAGAATGGCAGTAAAACACTGTTGCAAGAATGTGACATTGAGACTTGATTCCGTTATAAAGCCATCACTCAGTCCAACCACACTATTCTTATTCTCAGTTATTACTATTCCTGAGTCATTCATCTTTACAAAAATAAGAAAGAAAATGTATTAAGAGTGAAAAAATAAATCAAGGATGTCTTGGCCTAGTGGTTAAGATTGAGGTACTGTGAACGATAGGTCACAGGTTCGAATCTCCCCTCCCCTTTTTTGTACTTTGTACCGTCTTCGTGACTCATGTGGATAAAAAAAAAAGTGTGAAAAAATAAAATCAAAAAGTTCAAATTCTACCTAAATTATTAGAATAGGCGTCTAATTTTAACATAAAATTAAACGAATTCAAGACCGAATTTTTCTAACAAGTTCATTCTATTTCACTCTAATCTAACACTATCATAGTCATCCATTCTCTTCTCATTCCTTTTTTAAAAGGTCTGAACATAAAATTTGATATGAAAAGTGGATTTTGGCAAATTCAAATAGAGGAAAAAGATAGATATAAAACCGACTTTAATATTCCTTTTGGACATTATAAATGGAATGTAATGTTTTTTGGATTAAAAAATTCTCCATCTGAGTTTCAAAATATTATGAACGATATTTTTAATCCTTATACTCAAAATATCATAGTCTATATTGATGATGTTTTAATATTTTCGGATTCCTTAGATCAACATTTCAAACACCTTAATACTTTCTTACATGTTATTAAAAAGAATGGTTTAGTCGTCTCTTTTCCTAAGATAAAAATATTTCAAACTTATAAAACTTGGGTCATATCAGAAGGGTTAATTGAGGGAGGGAAGTAGGAACTAGGTGAGTTTTTAAAAAAAATCGTCAGTTTTAAGTCATCGAGCCGGCTAAAAAGTAATACCCTAAAGTTGGGACCTACACAGGTTAATCAATAGTTCAGACCTTTTAAAATTTATCGCCCAAAGTTTAGACCTCTTTTGTCAATTTTTCAATTTTAAAATATGTAAAAACCTTGTAAAATGAACAAAAAAATTTTAATGTAAGCTTTTTTTTTAAAAAAAAAAATAAACAAAAATAAAATAATTTTTATCGTTCTCACCATAAAAGTGGTTCTCATATAAACCTATATCTATATGTATATTGCTATCGTCTTTTTTTTTTTTGTTGCTACATTTTCTATTAATGTATATCTCCTTCTATTTACTATATTACTTTAGTGTATTTGGTAATTACAACCTATAAAAAATACCAATATTACCATTTATATTTGTCATATTCCTTTCTATAACTTTCAAATATTTGTCATTTTTTCATAAGATTATGGTTCCCATCAAACTGTTTATATTTAATTTCCTATTAACTTGTTTCCATGCTTAACAACTTATTTGGTAGAAAGGATTTGGAAGGAAAAGAAAGGAACCGGAAGGAAATTTGTTACTTTCCAATGTTTGGTTCATTAAAAAAAAAAAAAAGTGAAAGGAAATGAAAGGAATTGGAAGGCAATACTCTTTAATAAAATTTCACTTTCCTTTTCTCCCAAAAGTGGGGGAATTTGGAAGGAAAGAGAAAATTTATACCAAACATGGGAAGTTAATGTTTTTTTCCTTTCTCTTCCATTCTTTTCTTTTCTCTTCCCTTGCTTTCTCTTCTCTTCCCTCCCTTTACTAAAAATGAACCAAACACACTGTAAATATAACAAGTAAATAAAGGCCATGGGAAATACAATTTACTTGTATAGGTGAGACTATATTATATGTCCTCCCAAACAACGGCTAATATACTTTGAAGATGGATTAGTGAATATTTATCTATCATGTTGTTTGGGTTTTTAGTGAATATTTTAATGTTACTTGATCGTCTAAGATCCAATCATGGAAGTAAATGTATTGTATTTGGAACGACATGCGTAAGGCGTTGAAAGGGCAAAGAGTGAGGGGTACTTTTATGGTGAAAACCTTAGCTTAAAAAATTGTGGTCCCACCACCATATCATTGAATTAGCGGGCCACGTACATGGGTGGTACTGTGGTACCCCTAAACATTCTACCGATCTACTCCATCGATACATGGCAAAATGATCTCAAAGATTGGTGGAACTTGATTTTACCAAGATTTGATATCACACTATTCACATAATACTCAATTTTTTTAAGTTCCACGATTAGTTCCTATTCTTTTGAATACATTTTCATTTTTTTAAGTTTAACTCGTTTTAGTTTAGTCATTTCAACTATTTTTTTCTCAAAGTATTACTTCATTTTAGTTTAATTTAGTTTAGTTCACCTCGTTTTATTTCAGTTCGTTTCAATTCAACTCATTTCAGTTCAGTTCAGTGTAGAGAATATGACATATTCTTTACATATTTACTCTTAGGGCCTGTTCTCTTCGGCATAAAACAGCTGAACTGAACTGAACTGAATTGAATTGAACTGGACTGAACTGAATTGAACTGAATTGAATTGAACTGAACTGAATTGAACTGAACTGATCTGAACTGAATTGAATTGAATTGAATAGAATAGTGATATGTGAGAGTAAAAGTATTGTCAAGAGCTGAACTGAACTGAACTGAACTGGTCTGAACTGAACTGAACTGAACTGATCTGAACTGAACTGAATTGAACTGAACTGAACTGAACTGAACTGAACTGAATTGAACTGAACTGAACTGAAAATAAGCTGGGGAGAACAGGCCCTTAGAGCAACTATATCTTTGATAAGAATAAGTGAAAGTTATAAAAAGTTAATATGTTGAAACAATATAAAAACGAATCCAACAATATCCCACATAACTATATAAATAATACATGATTGTCAAAGTATAATTTATGAATATTGTCAAAATGGTAGAACTAAAAGTCCAAAACAAATAAACTATCTTATTTCAACATTTTTTCGGATGAAACTATATTTTTATATATAATTTGGATATATTGGTTTCTGTAATTTACAATAAAGAGTTATATATAATAATAACTAAAATTGTTTGTTTGTAAACATAAATATCGGTTGCAATGGGAAAAGGAGGTAGCTCAGTGGAGTACCACCCGAAATTCCACAGCTTACAACTTTCATCGTACTGTGTTCTCCAAAGAGTAACTCTTCTCAAAATCACAAAAAAGGTGATAACTTGGAATCAAATGAGAAGTACGAGTTCTTGTGGTTTCGAAAGATTAAGCTACAGGAGAAACAGAAACATAGTGCTTTCCCTCCTTTTTCGCCTGACTCCTTAGTCTTAAGAATGCTGGTTTTTAGGTTTTAAAAGTGAGTGATTTCCCTTCTCCAACCCTTACTACCCAACCTGGGAACGGACATCTAATGCGTGATATACCGATTCGATCCAAGATCTTGAAATTTGGCATTGTCCAGGGTTCGAATTTTAATCCCAACAATATGTTTAGGCTGTTTATCTTTGTATCCAGCCTTTGAACTGGTGTGTCCTATAAACTAGTAGCCTGGTAGGGATTGGTCTTCGGACCAATTATCTTTCCTAGAGGAAGTAGTATTAACAAAGATAAACCCAAAATTGTTATTGTAGTTTTTTTTTTAAAAAAACACAAAGATAAGCCAATAAAAGAAGTGACAATGTACTTTTGTACAACCAATCATAGAAATTTATTGCATTCATCTGGAATCTACTTTTTATTTTGGAGTTGATGGTTGTTGCAAATTAAAGACCGAAATTTTGTTGAAAAATAATAATGAGTGGGATATTTTCCAGAAAAAGTTATGTATTAAATGTGTTGAGTATTATTCAACTGTCTGAGTCAGCTTCAATAAGTTTCACAATACGGTTAAGCACTTAAGTTAGTGAACGAAGAGCACTAAGATAGACACGCATCATATAATCATATATGATCTCTGTCTCTTGCCTTTCGGATCACCTAAAGCTAAAGTGACTAGAGTTCCTATTTAATGATTATAAATAACATGGATTTATCATTTCATGTATACAAATTTTGGCTCCTAACTAGGGAGCCTAAACAAACCCTCCTACACAAATCGGTCCAAGCAACATGGAAATAATGAATGCCTATGAACTGTGATTTTCTCTAGTCATATTAGTAAGCTTTTTCTAGGATGCAAACAATAGAGTTTAGAAGTGTGAATGATACAAGTTGAACTCATGCAACTTTGGGTTACTCCACTTCACTGGCCAATATTTCGGGTCGAGGTGAAATTAGTTGATCTTTGGCTAGGTGTCAAAACAGGTTCTTGAACAGGCTTGGATATACCTATGGCGAACAGATAAGACCCGTACATGTCAGGATTATGTCAGTCAGTTCCCTGGGTTATGATTGGTCAGGTTTTGTTCATCTGGGTTGATCACATTTGAATCATGGATTGTCGGGTGCCGAATATGTCTGGGTCGTTCCATTTACAAGACGACGATCCATTCTTGGGTAAGATCGCCTGTGGAATTTTTTTTGCCGGGTGTTTGCGCAGGTCGTATTTGAATTTCATGTACGCTTGGGTCGAGTCAAGTGTACCCGGGTTAAATCATATGACCTTAATTCGATCATTGTGAAGCATCGGGTTCATTCGCTATTAAACGTCAATTTGGCTTCGGTTAAACTCCGGGTCAAGTCATTATTGTATCTTGTTGTTAGCTTCTTTATCAACTAATTATCACTTATCAAATAGTTTCAAGATCGACTTATTATACATTATGTTGATTACATATATTAAATTGTCTTAGCATGTTCCCCATCATTGTCTTATTAAAAGTATTAAGACCATATATACACATATAAATATTAACACACTGGTTAGAAAGAGAAACTCTCTCTTCTTTCTAGTTTTTACTGTTCCATTGATTCTTCTTGTTTTCCCTCCAAATTTTTTCGGTGAACGTTTAAAACGTCTGCCATTGCTATGGCAAGGAAAACTGGAGATTCTGGGAAGAAGGTAGTGAAGCCAACAGGTCCAACATCGGATTCTCAAGCACTGAAAACTCGCTCCATTGATGAAGTAATGGGAATCGAAGCTTTGGATTTTGGTTTGGGTGATGTTTTGACACCGAAATCCTCAATTCGAAGTTTGCAGCAGCAATTGGAGGTCAGACTTAGACACACATTCAATGCGTGGCTTGATTCTCTTCATAAGACTTAGAATAAGGATCGCAATGAGGTATCGGTTTCTCTTGTTCCTATTTTACATCCTCTAGTTGATGTTGATGCAATTGAACAAAATGAAATTAGTAATAATGAGGTTTAAATTGAGGTTGAAGTTATGCTTTTTTGGAATTTCGCTGTGATTTGTTATGTTATTGGATCGAATCCTTCAATTCAAGTTATGGAAGGATTTATCCATCGTATATGGAATAGTTTTAATGTCGATAAAGTGGTTGTAATTAAGAAAGGAATCTTCATTGTTAGGTTTAATGCTATCGATAATAGAGATAAAGTGTTGCAAGGAAATTATTTATTTGATAGCAAACCTCTTATTGCTAAGCCATGGAATCCTGACATGGATGTAGAGAAGGAAGAGCTTGAATCGATTCCTATTTGGATTCAATTGAAGATTAGAAATCCATTCATCCATCACAACTGGGTGATTCGGGTGGGTCGGGTGATTAACGGGTGAAAAATCTAAATATCACATTTAGATTATACTTATTAAAAAAATAATGTACCCAACTTCCACCTACACTTTCCAAAATCATAAATAATATGCCGATGTTTTTAGCATAAAGAAAAGGTGACGTCGCACCATACAAGTTTTAGGAAGCGTCTTCATAATAACAAAGTCTCGACAACAATACTTCAACAATACGAGTTTCAACAATACGAGTTTCAACAATACGAGTTTGAACTATAAAAATTAAATGTTCAATCATTCATAATATTTCAACAAAAAGTGTTTTGGGAAGCTAGAGTTTGTAAGAGAATCAAAGGTTAGGTTTAGAGTTTTTAGTTTTTATATTTAGTATTTTAATTTAAAATTTATTATAAAAAAATTAAACGGATGGATGATGGGTCGGGTGCTTAACCGGGTGGTGGATCGGGTGATGGGTGAGAAATGGTCATCCGCATCCTACCCGGATTCGTCACCCAGTTCACCCTTCACCCGGTCTTCATCCGTTTATTACGGTTTTTCACCCTTTCATTTAAACAGGATGGAGCGGGTTACTGGATATCCACTAGATATTGCCATCTCTAGTCATACCTCCCCTAAAAATTTTGAGCCCAAAAAAAAAAATTAAATTTGTTTTTCTAATATTCTTTTTTTTTGGAGTTACATCACTTTTTCATTAGAGTTATATCATTTATTCATAAGAGTTATAGCACGTAAAATTTATTTTTATTTCTCATATAAGTATGCATTCTCATATATATATACTAGAATTTTTTGCACGCGATGCGTGCTTGGATTTTTTCCGAAACATAAACTCGATTTTCTTCGGCATAAGAGTTAAAATTTAAACATTAGATATACGAAATATAATTGTTTTTAGTTGCAAAATTTGATTGGTTTAGTTTCTGTCACTTAAGTCTATCACCATTCTTTTTTTTTTTTTTTACTTTTCAAAGTTAAATTATATGAGCAAAATAGAAATTTTATTGAATTTATTTATGATTTCTAATATTATAATTTTTTAGTTGATTTTTGAATTAAGTACAATACTTCATATATTGTAAAGAAAGTGAACACTTTGATTTCAAGTCAATTTTTTCATAGGTTGTAGTTTGTAAGTGAATTTTTAAGTTTTTGTAAAGTTTTCTCATTTTAGTAATTTGCATAACGTAAACTATGCAATTTTATGATTTTAGTTGACTTGTGAGTGATTGTTATAGCAATTTGTAAAGTTTCTTTTTTTTAAGTAATTTGTGAAGGATTTGCGAGTGAGTGTTGTAAATTAATTTTTGGTAGTTTTCTTTGAGTGTCGATTTTAATTTTGACATTCCTTTTGTAATTTAAAAAGGAAGGGGGGCAAAATAGGCATTTCAAAAGAGGACACCATTGCTCCCCCCTTCCCTTATATATATATATATATATATATATATATATATATATATATATATCAAAAGAAAAATAAACATATTTAAATGACTTTAGCTGGTTCAATCAAATTTTAGTTGAATTTAGGGTCGTGATAAATAAATAGGATTGAACTGGGTATTTACGGGTCTAGTCAGATTTTGGTTAATATCTGGTTGGTTCGATCAGGTTCGAGTTTGAATGCAGGTTTGTGTGGTTAGGACATAGAGCCTGTTCTCCCCACCTTATTTTCAGTTCAGTACAGTTCAGCTCCAATAAGTTAAGTTAAGTTCAGTTCAACTCCATTCTTTTATAACCATTTTGTTAAATATTATTATTATGTTGGTATAATTTATTTTACTAATTACTCTTATTATTATTATTATTATTATTATTATTATTATTATTATTTAAATATATATCATTACTATTAAGTATTATTATTATTTTTTTTGTTTCTACATATTATTTTGTTTATTATAGCTTTAATCATTATTATTACTATTATTATTAGGAGGAACATAGTTTAGGTCAAAGCACAAATAAACCCACTTTTTTTAGCCCATAAACCAATCAAATCGCGTCAAGACGTTTTATGATGTAATTTTCGCGGTCCAACCCAATCATTATTTTTATTACTAAATATTTTTATATTATTAAATCTAATTATTAAAATAGTAATATTAATTTACTTCTTAGATATTATTGTTATTATATATCATCATCAAGTATTAATATATTAATACAAATAATACAAAATAATTATTATTAATTATCATTATTATCATTAATTATTATTATTAATTTATGATTATTAATATTATTTATTTATAACTATCAATTTAAAAATATACAAAATACAATTATTAGTATTATTCATTATTATTACTTATCATTATAATTATTATTTAATATTCATATTATTATTGTTTAAAATATTATTTATATATTTATTACATCCAGTTTAACTCGATTTAATTTAATTTAATTTAATTTAATTTAATTCAATTCAATTCAATTCAATTCAATTCAATTCAATTCAATTTAGTTCAGTTCAGTTCAGTTTAGTTTAATTTAGTTTAGTTCAGTTCAGTTCAGTTCAGCTCCAATAAGTTCAGTTCAGCTGTTTTATGTCGAAGAGAACAGGCCCATAATATGATTTTTGCCGGGCGCCGGTCAGGTTTCGATCTGGTTTGGGGACTGACCCTCACAAGTCAAAACAGGTTCAAGTCAGGTCGATATCAGGTTGACCCAGCGGTTAGATATGTTTCTAACACCACTTAACGTCCAGTTCACTCAAGTTAATAATCAATATTGGATTTATCCATTTTGCTTTTGATAGTACTTGACTAGCTTTTAATGCACACGATGCGTGCGATGATATTTCCCCCAAATCAAACCACTACTCCCCCAATTATCATACTCATATTTCTGAATTTCACGCAATATTGTTCTCTCTCTATTCAATTGAACATCATCTTTATCAATCTTTCCCAATTCAAACCACACACTCGATTTTTTCTCTCTATATACAATTGAGACCGCGATTATTAGAAGTTGCAAAGCTGGCTTTGGCGGTCATGGAATTGGCTTTCGCTCAGCCCGTCATGGATCACCGAGCTTGCTTGCGGTCATGGCCCAAGCTCTGCAATTTATGTTGAAATTCGATTATGGGCAGAAATTTTTGATTTTAATATATGGGTTAAGTATTTTTTTTGATTTTCCCCAAATTCGAGTTCTCATATTATGTCTCAATTTTTTTTTAATATCTGGGCACGAATATTAAAGTTATATTAATGAATTTTTTTTTTAATTTTAATATATGGGTTTAAGTATTTTTTTTATCAAATTCTTTTTAATATATGGGCACAAAAACAACTGAGTTCTCATATTTTGTCTCAAATTTTTCTTATATCTATGGCACGAATATTGAAGTCATTTCTGACAAAATTTTATTTTTTTCGATCATTTATGATGTAATTTTAATTTCAACTATCTTCGAATTAAATTTTAAATAAACTGTAATTTAAGTGAAATTATTTTTTGGAAAAAAAATAATACAACACATATTCGTAAGAGTTACTGTAATTTGAGTTTAATTTTACTCGAACATACTACATATTTTTAAGATTTACTGAATATTGTACAACACACATAATTTTATTGTCAATAACGAACTGCGTACCTAAAGCATCGGCAAATTTCAGAGTTTCGTATTTAGGAATGTCGTGAAGGTCCAATCTATGAAGAGAACTGCTTTTTTTTTTTTTTGGAGTTTGTGTTATGGAAAATTTGATTTGAGAGGATGTTATGCCGTGTAATTTTTTTTTTGTTATTGTATGTAGTATCAACGTTTGGTAAGTTTTTGATTATTAATTTTTTTGATTGAATCTTTTTTGTTGGCAAGTTTATGTGGTTGAATCTTATATGAGTTGATTGATTTTTAATTTGATTTGATTGATATTTTTGTTTTGGCAAGTTTATGCATAGAATTGGAGTTGATTAGGTGGCTAGCTAGAGGTAGGGCCTGTTCTCTCCAACTTATTTTCAGTTCAGCTCCAATAAGTTCAGTTCAGTTCAGTTCAGCTCCAATAAGTTCAGTTCAGTTCAGCTCCAATCAGTTCAGTTCAGTTCAGATCAGTTCAGTTCAGATCAGTTCAGTTCAGCTCAGTTCAGCTCCATTCTTTTATAACCATTTTGTTAAATACTATTATTATGTTGGTATAATTTATTTTACTAATTACTCTTATTATTATTATTATTATTATCATTATTATTATGATTATTATTATTATTATTATTATTTAAATATATATCATTACTATTAATTATTATTATTATTATTATTATTATTATTATTATTATTATTATTATTATTGTTATTGTTGTTGTTGTTTCTATATATTATTTTGTTTATTATAGCTTTACTCATTATTATTACTATTATTATTAGGTCAAAGCACAAATAAACCCACTTTTTTAGCCCATAAACCAATCAAAACGCGTCAAGACGGTTTATGATGTAATTTTCGCGGTCCAACCCAATCATTATCTTTATTACTAAATATTTTTATATTATTAAATCTAATTATTAAAATAGTAATATTAATTTACTTCTTAAATATTATTGTTATTATATATCATTATCAAGTATTAATATATTAATACAAATAATATAAAATAATTATTACTAATTATCATTAATTATTATTATTAATAATTCATGATTATTAATATTATTTATTTATAACTATCATTTAAAAATATCCAAAATACAATTATTATTATTCATTATTATTACTTATCATTATAATTATTATTTAATATTCATATTATTATTGTTTAAAATATTATTTATATATTTATTACATTCAGTTTAATTTAATTTAATTTAATTCAATTTAATTCAGTTCAGTTCAGCTTCAATAAGTTCAGTTCAGCTCTAATAAGTTCAGTTCAGTTCAACTGTTTTATGTCGAAGAGAACAGGCCCGTAGTGGAAACTTGAAATATTATATCTATGTTGGGGCATTTAAGTAAATTTCAAGGGGGACACCATTGCTCCCCCTTGGCTTATATAATAGAGATTATTGTGTTTTCGAGTTTGTTATGACTTTTAAAGTCAAGTTTTTAATAGTTCGACTTGTCTTGTTAATTTTTCAAGTCAAGCTCAAGCTCGATTTGAGCTCACTCGAGTAACTCACATACTGTCCCATCTCATTTACCCCTATAGTTCAATTGACACAATTTTAATGAGAAAAATATAGTGTATGTGATTAGAACTTCTTGTTAAACTTGGTCGTGCATTAAAAATAATTTTCATACAAAATATAGGCCTCTTGGTAGATAATACTTTTATAAGAGCAAGAATTTAAAATTGATAATTAAATCACAATGGTTAGATGGGTAAACTTTTTTTTTGAAGATAAGAAGTTTTATATAGACTATCAGACAATGGTCACAAACTCACAATGCACCACAAGTCGGCAACTTTTAGTCAGCAAAGTTTTTTTTTAGCTCCAAATAAATGCACTCTTTTGCGCAAGAGTATGCGGAATGAAAACATCACCTCAGGAACAATGACGAACGTAGAGCAGGACAAGTCGCTGACGTATGAACGAGAACTAGTGGTATGCAGGTCATATTTAGAACCTTTTTGGCGGGAATATCATATCCCAGACAAATACGATAAAAAAGAAGATGGCCGCCATTGGAACTTTACCACAAACGGTGAGTTCTCTTTGAAGTGGGGATACTGATTTGTTCATATGGGTTGGCATACAAATAGTATAGTGTACACTAAGACTTAGGGTGTTTGGTATAGAAAAATTTGATATAGGAAACGGATTCAAATGAGCGTTTTCATTTCTAATTGTTTGGTATGAGTATTAAGTAACAAATACCGTTTACGGAAGGATTCACAATCCCCCCCATTTGTTACCCTTATCAAACTAGTGGAAACAAATCACGTTTCCTTCCTCAATCATAAACTTCTTAATTGTTTCCATTCCACTAGGATACCAAACAACTAGTAAAGGTAACAATCATTATTTCCATTTCCCCTCCTTATCCAAATCATTTCCATTCCATTTCCATTAATCATACCAAACGCCCCCTAAGTGCCCAATAAATTTGTTTTGGGATCACTTCACGTTTAGTGTAATAGATCACTTTTAGTGAAGGGTATTTTTTTCCCTAAATGAATCACTTTCATATAATTAAAGTTACTCATTTAGAGCAAAATGTTACCCTCATTTGATAATAATTTATAATTTATCGTACACCCGACAACTTCAAACATTTGTGTTCGGCATAGAAAGCGTACTTGTCTCCTTCAAAAATTTGGGGCATAAAAGGAAACTTCTCCGAAACTGGAAATTTTTTTGTATGTTAATTCTCAACAACAATATTCTAATCCTTTCCAGCCTACGAAAAAAACATCTTGAAAGCCCAAATCATTTGTTCAGAGACTATACAAGCCTCTCTTGATATATATTCGACTATCCGTAGTGGTTCTTGTGATCTCTCAGTGGGAAATCGGATCAAAAACTTCTTTGTCTACTTATGGCAGCAAGATAGATCGAACGAAGGACGAACGATGGATCTTGTTGTTATTCTTTTGGGAACTTTGACTTCACCAATATGAATTTATCTTCAAAGAAGCCATCAATCCCTTTAGAATCCTGGCATTTGCCAAAGATTGGCTAATGGCTAAGACACTAGGATCAAAGGCTAAGGAGGCAAATCGACAAGAACCTAACAACATTCCCCTAGGGGAGTCTTCCTCAGCCAATATGGACAATGGGAGCTCGATTTCCCCTCGAAATTATTACGAAAGTTTAGGTCAATGTAGTATGTAAATTAGAGCCGAGGAAGTAATATTTTGTTTACCAAACAGGTCACTATTTACTCAATTAACAAAAAGAGGAAAGTTATTTCCAAGATCTAAGCTCAAAACGCTAATCATGTAAAACATACATGCTTAAAAAATATGTAATACCAAAATCAACTTAACTTTAAAATTTGAAGCATCACACTTGGTAATTGTTATTTCTTTCCTCGAAAGTTAATTTTTTTCGATCAAGTTGCATTTCCTAAAATATGCATAGAAGTTTACTTTCCATATAATGTTCTATTTACCCATACGTATGGGTAAACAACTTCCTCGATCAACTATGTAAAACACTTCAAATTTACGACCTTCAATATCTTATGTTTTAATCAAAGCCAACCAAACAAGAACGGTTATATTCATATTGACAATTGATACATCAGAGAAACTAACAGACATGTAATGCATTTTCTAAAACTGAATATAAACCCACAATCATCGACTTCAAATCTTCAGTTTCTACTAATCGAGTGAGAACAAAACACAAAACCTTCGGCCAAATTTTTTTTTGCCAAAACATTGAAAAGAAGTGGCCCCCCTTCACTGAAAAGGTTGAATTTTGAAGACAAATGAGGATTAGGTTTACCAAACGGTTGGTCAAAAGAGGCTTGAAAAATGAAAAAAAAACTTGGTCTCACAAGTCACAACTCACATGCTAAAATCTTGTTTGGTGGAGCCCAAAGTTTGGTTAGAATCGACCATCTTTGCCTTTTTCTTTTCTGAGTTGCAGTGTTTTAAGTCTATCCTATCCATAACAGTATAACTATGAGCAAGCAACCACAACATAAATCTCCATAAAAAGCTCACCTTACATTCATGTGCTTCAACAGAGTATCATGAAAATTTGAAAAGCACTCTTGCGCTCTTTTTTTCTGAAGGGTGGCAGAAGAGTGGTATAAGTATGTGATAAGTCAAGCTTATATATGATCATACCAGAAACAATGGCACGTTTAACGATTGTCTGATGTTCTTAAATGTCAAGTTGATTAGGTACACTCCTGCAACATCTATTAGGTGCACACTTGGTTATTTGGAGCCGTCCAAATGAGAAAATTATAAATGTTACGGTAAAGTCCTTAGTCCCTGAAACTAGAGAGCGAAAATGGTCTAACCACGAGTCCAGGACAACTAGAGATGGTACCAATTAAGCATATTATTTAGTACCAATAAATACAAGGTTCTATAATAGTACAAGCACAAGTTTTATATAAAAGCAATGTACACAAGAAACCAAATTTGATAATAGAAAGAGTTTGGTAGGGACTATAAAATGTTCCAATTGACCACTCTTCCTAGAAGATTGTCTCAAAAATGGGCAAAAAAGTCGTGAGGATTTTCACATGCCTAACATGGAGGATGTTTTGCGAATTCCTAATTCACCAAAAATTAGATAATTTTGTCCATCTCAGAGATAGGTGACAGCAACCCACACATCAAGACACACTATTCCTATGCTTTTTTTATTTACTACGTTGTTATTTTCACTAGTTTTTAGGAGTTGTCGCTTTGATTCTTTTTTGGTGTACCTTTTGACTTATTTATCATTAAATAAGGTGAAAAAGGGTGAAAAGTAGTACTTTTTGGTGAAAAAAAGAAAAACAAATATAAAACAATTATTTTTTGGTGGGCCAAGTCTCCTAATAAGGAAAGTAAAAACAATGTAACAAATAAAAAACAACCATTTAAGAAAAATATAGCAACTAAAAAAAACGGAGGTAGTATTAACAAACCCCCTTCAGCATCTAATCGTGAGAAACTTTTTTTGTTTGTTTTCCTAACGATTAGGAACTAGAAAGAAAAAGAATGCCCCCGAAAGATAGTGAGACCGTCAAAAGACTTGAAACTATTTCTATACAGTTTTGTGACCACAAACAGTAATACACAAGCTGATGAACAAAAGCAAAAGAAGACGTCATCTTCAGGTTCACTAGATCAACAAAAATTTACAAGCAGCAAAAAATGCATCTTGATTATGACAAAATTAATGCATAGTATGATTAGAATAATGAATGTTAATCATGGTAATCAACCAACAAAGCCATAAATACTTATATTACTCCTATTTATAAGAAAACAAATGACAAGCCACCAAATAAAGTAACTCATTTAGATAGCTGCAATAATTATTTGATTCTCCAGATAACACAGCTTTTTTACATTAGTGCTAGCAAGCATGCAGAAAGGAGAGATGTGTATTAATTACAAGACTAACAATAATAATAATAGTGCCCAAAAGAACCAAGAAGCTTTTGAGAACAAGAATCTAAGAAACGCTTACTGTTCTTAGAAGTTAACACAGGAGAAAGTTGCAAAAGACAACGACAACACCTAAGAAATCATATTCCATGATAAAAACAAGTCAAATCCAGAAGATATATAAAGCTTTCAGCTGAGTTCAACCACAAAAGCATTCAAATTACTATCACAACTTTATAAGAAAAGATATGCAACTAAAGAAAGATCCCCACTTGAAACCTTTGAGCTACTGTACAGGCTGATACTCTTCAATCTCCCTGCACAGTAGTGCTTAACTGGAAAGGTGACTGTTCTTTTCGACAAATATCCACTTAAGCTCGAAATTTTAGTCGTCAATCGAACTAATGAATCTTTCTAATACTTAGACCTTTGATGTCTACTTTGCTAGATTACCCTACATTTTTACATCATAGCTGACAGGGTAATATATTCTGCAAATGTTAGGGGTAACTTTAAGAGGGCAAATAGATCAAGTATGATATAAAGCTTTTTTCTTATTGAATTTCCACTTCTGTCAAGATCAAACAGTTTTACACGATTATGCTCCCTTAAGACTCACTTCAACGTAAGGAATATATGCAAATCAGAAGATACATGATGCCCTGATATTGCAATGCAGTTAACTAAAACAATTAAGTTCGACACATTTTCATCATCTTATAGAAGTATGATGACATATTGCCATTGCACATACATGAATGTTCACAATGCTGATATAGCAGGTAATAGTCATGGAGCCAAGCGATCAATTTTCCATGCTCGTTTTCCGTCAACCTCCGCAGGAGAATATAGCAGTCTAGGAAATAAATATTTTGGTTAAACTCCAAACATGACATAAATGATGAACCAAAATTTGCAAATAAAAGATAAAAAGAGTAAAAGTAATATTCAATTTCAATAACAGTACATCACTGTGATTCTTATGTCAATACCCCCTAGAAAATTGACAAAGATGACAACTTTTGAAACTGCAGAACAAAAACATAGAGAAGCAAATGATAAGATATTGACATTAAGTCCAAATCCAGGGTTATCAATTTAAGGAAAGCTTCCAAAAAAAATGAATTCTCTGGAGCAGCTATTTGTTTTAATTGGTTGTGAATTGTCCTCTAGCCACAATGGTAACATTCCGAATAGGAATTCAACTCACGGTCGGTTCGATTCAGCTTATTTTGTTTTATCTTATCTTATCTGAACTTATCTTATCTTTTCTGATATGATATGATCTTATCTAATCTGATATGATCTTATCTTATTTTTATCTTATTTTTTCTAAGATTAGTGAAAATAAGTTGAACAGAAAATCTTATCTTACTTATCTTATAAGATTTTAAATAAGTTAAAAACAAAACAGGGCCTAAATGAGAGGAAAAAAACATGAACAAGAGCGAAGACACCATAATGCTCTCATAACCTCACGGGTGTGATACAAGAGGACTAAATTCTCAAATTGAAGGTTGTGGAAAGGAAACTCCAAGAACTTGGGGCATGAGCAAGAGCAACTAATCCCCTTTAGATTATTTTTCCAACAGACTATGCATAAATATATGTTTTTGTCTAGCAGCTCATAAGAACTCTTACTCATAGACTCTTGCACAGTGTATAAATGGCAAAAATTTTAGTTCTAATTTGTTTCAAATGTTCGTGCGCACATCCCTCTGTTGACATAGTTCTTCACCCATAGCCGACAAAATTTCTTATCTATTATTAAAAATAGAGGTTAATGATTGAGAGAATTCACCAAAACTAGTATTTCTTCTTCAGTGGTCTTACTGTTGATGAATGGGGTGTATATGCCAAGCAAGATATAGTGCCATTATAATGAGTCCTCATACCATTAATCTTTTTAGAAAGTTCATTCTGTCTCTTGAAGGAAACTGGAAATGGGTTTCAGCTTTTAAAAACATTAAGTTTAACTATATCTAAAGGAAATTATCTCAGATCCCGACTTTTAGCCCATTTTCCAAAATAACCATGACTTTTATACCTCTGTCTCCAATGACCCTAAACTTGTGTGTTCTCATAAACTGACAGAAAAATAGATGGCTTTATGATGACTTCATTGTCATGTATTTCATTCTCAGTATAGAGGGTTTATCATGCGCAGCTTTTCATTCATTTCATGTGTCTTGCCCTCAAAGGCAAAGATTACAGCTTATATATAAGACAGCAACCCTAGAGGTCCTAGGAAACTTCCTACCTACTTTCTTGGAATAAGACAAAAAGCTTACAGCTCATCAATCCCAAGGATGATTTTCTGATTGTAGAGAAAGAAACAAAACAGCACATGCCATTAATGACTTAAGGCTAAAACAAGAGAGTTAAGGACTAAAAAGTGGGCTTGGCTCAATACTCCTCCTCAAGCTGAGAGTGAGGTGAGAACTGAGCTCCAAGCTTGCAAAGGAGCTTGTTGTGCTGCTTAGTAGGAAGCTGCTTGGTAAATATGTCAGCCACTTGTTGAGAAGAAGGTATGTAGGCAGGAGTGATGATGCCTTGTGAGGTTTTATCTCGAATGAAATGGCAGTCAATATCAACATGTTTTGTCTTCTCATGGTGCACAGGATTAGCTGCAATTGCAAGGGCAGCTTGGTTGTCACAGTGGATGGGAGTAGACCCTATGTGATGTAAGCCAAGATCCTTCAAGAGTTGTTTAAGCCACATGACTTCACACACAGTGAGAGCCATTGACCTATACTCTGCTTCAGCAGTGCTTCTAGTCACCACAGATTGTCTCTTGGACTTCCAAGATATAGGAGAGGAGCCTAGTAGAATACAGAAACCAGATGTGGATCGTGTGGTTGAAGGACAACCTCCCCAATCACTATCACAATAGGCAGTGAGATGAGCCTTAGAGTGATTTGCAAGTAAGATACCTTGTCCAGGGTCCTTGCTTAGGTACCTCAAGACTCTTTTAGCTGCTTGTAGGTGTATAGAGGTAGGTTTATGCATGAATTTGCTCAAAATATGGACTGTGTAGGCTATGTCTGAGTGAGTGAGAGTCAGATAGATGAGTTTACCTACTAGTTTTTGATACTCAATAGGATTGGTCAGGGGTTCACCCTTGTCAGCAGTGAGTTTCAGATGGCTATCCATAGGAAGCTTCAGGGGCTTGCAATTCTGCATGTTGTAATCATCTAGAAGATCGAGAGTATACTTCTTTTGTGACAAGAAGATCCGATCTTGTTGCTGATCTACTTCAATACCCAAGAAGTATCTCAACTCTCTCATGTCTTTCATATTGAACTCAGAGGATAAGAATGCTTTTGCTCTTTGAATACTCTTCATGTCATTCCCTGTAATCACCAAATCATCCACATAGACAAGTATGGTAGTGAAGGACTCCCCTTCTTTCTTAGTGAAGAGTGAGTAGTCAGATCTTGATGATCTTGATTGAGAGAAGTCAAAACCTTTCAATGCAGAGCTAAGCTTGGAGAACCACTGTCTGGGTGCTTGTTTAAGCCCATATAAAGATTTGAGAAGTTTACACACCTTCATAGGTTGAGTAGTGTCATAGGTGTGAGATTTCCCTTCTTCAAAACCTACTTGAATTCTGCCTCCTTCTTGTGAGTACCCTGGAGGCAACTTCATGAATACATTCTCCTACAATTCACCATGCAATAAAGCATTTTTAACATCCATTTGATGCACATGCCATCCTTTCAAGGATGCTACAGCTAGAAGAGACCTCACTGTAGCCATTTTAGCTACAGGAGCAAATGTTTGCTCATAATCCACACCAAATTTCTGTCTATTTCCCAGCACTACAAGCCTAGACTTATATCTTTCTATGCTGCCGTCAGGGCTATACTTTATTTTGTAGAGCCATTTACACCCTATAGCTGTTTTACCAGGTGGGAGAGATGTGATTTGCCATGTTTCATTGATTTCAAGAGCATCAAGCTCTTCATTCATGGCCTTCACCCATTTTTCACTTTGAACAGCTTCTTTGAAGTGTCTAGGTTCTTTGTGTTTGGTGATTTGTGACATGAAGCATGAAAAAACAGGACTGCAAGTGGCTTCAATAATTTTCTCAATATTTCTAGGTTCACACTTAACACTCATATTGCTAGTGTGATAATCTTTCATCCATTCAGGTTGTCTGAGGGTTCTGGTTGATTTTCTGAGCTCAGGTGGAGCAGGGGCTTCAGGTATGAGGTCTGGTTCAATATTGGGAGCAACATTTTCAGGAATAATATTCTCAACAGGGTCAGGTATTTGTGGTTGTGGTTCAGGACAATCAGTGTAGGTTTCAGGGCAGTTTTGTGGTGTTTGGCTACTTTGTGGTGTTAGGCTTGAGTGAGATGAGAAGATTTTGTAAGGGAAGATAGTCTCATAGAACTTAACATCTCTACTAACAAACATAATGTTATTAGTGAGATTTAAGAGTTTATAGCCTTTTTGATGTTGAGGGTATCCAAGCATAACACATGGGACACCCCTGGCTTGAAACTTGTCACTAGTTCTAGTTGGATTTGAGGCCATAGCAAGACAACCAAAGCTTTTTAAATGATTGTAAAGAGGTTTGGTAGAGTACAATACCTCATAGGGTGTTTTATGCTTCAAGACAGTGTTTGGAAGCCTATTAATTATGTGAGTTGCTGTCATGACACTCACCCCAGAAATGAAGTGGCAACCCTGCTTGAAACCTCAATGCTCTTCCCATTTCTAACAAGTTTATGTGCTTCCTTTCCACTCTTCCATTCTGCTGAGGCATGTCAACACAAGAAGTTTGATGAATTATGCCTAGCTTGTCAAAGAATGGTTTGCATCTCTTGTCATCAAATTCAAGAGCATTATCTGACCTAATGATCTTCACATGCTTGTCAAACTGAGTTTTTGCAAGGTTTACAAAGTTGTGAATTGCTTCATATGCATCAGACTTGAGCTTTAAGAGATGAACCCAGACCACTCTAGAGTGATCATCCACCATTGTCAGAAAATATCTACATCCACCTTGTAAGGACCCCAGATGTCAATGTGAACAAGGTCAAAGATATTTCTTGCTCTTGATTCACTGTGCTTGTAGGGTAGTTTTGTAAACTTAGCTGCAGGGCAGGTTAGACATACATCTGTGCAACTCTTTTCAAACCCTTTCAGCCCTTCAATCTTACCAATGCTTGCAAGTGGAGCATGTCCCAGCCTTTGATGCCACAGTATGCTAGGCTTCATCAGAGGTGGATTGCTTATCACAGCAGTATCCTGCATTCATAGCTAGACCTTTCTCTTCTTTGTTGCTAATCAGAGTTTTCTTCTTGTACAGCCTTTTAATAAGAGTGTCTGTATCTTTATTAATAAGGTAATAGAGCCCATTGACAGCTCTTCCCACACCTCTCACTTGAGATGAGTCACTGTCTTGAATGATACAGAACCCAGCTTGAAAATTCACCTTGCAATTTTCATCTTTTGCAAGTTTTTGAACAGATAGAAGGTTGTGTTTGAGCCCTGGTACAACCATAACATTAGCAAGTGTTACATTGTTCTTTAGCTTCACAGTCCCATAGTGTGTGATCAAAGATGTATCTCCTGTAGGAAGATTTATTTTTGAGACTCCTTTACTTCTCACAGCATCTTCAAGCAAATTCACACACCCTGTCATATGATGTGAAGCTCCTGAGTCAATTATCCACTCATTAGGGATTGTTTCAGCAAGGTGAAAACTCACCATTCCAGCATATGAGTAGTCCATCTCATCTTCAGTTTCAGATCCTCCTACTTCGGAAGGAGTTGGTAACAGTTTCATTAACTGTTCCAGTTGTTGTGGTGTGATCATGCTAGGTACACTTGACTGAGAGTTGTGTTCACTAGCACTTGCATTTGCAGCAGCTTTGAATCCACTTTTCCCATTTCTGCCTCCTTTGCTCCATTTTTGCCCTCTATTTCCACTGAACTCCTTCTTCTTTCCCTTGTAGGCCTTTCCATTCCTGGCATTTCTTTCAGGGAAACCTATCACAAACTAGCATTTCTCCCTGGAATGACCCAATTTACCACACTTCACAACTTCCTTCATTTCCCTTGCTGTACATGGCAGCACTCTCAGGTTCCTCTTTCACAGACTTGAGGATTTCTCTTTGAGATTCTTCTTGCTGAAGAATGTTACACGCCACCTCTACAGATGGAAGAACAGCCATCATGAGCAAGTTGCTTCTTTGAAGACCATATACTTCTTCCAATCCATTCAAGAATTGGAATAATTTCAACTCCTCCTGTTGTCTATTCAGGGTACTGATAAACACATTTATCTCCTCAGTTACAGATGATATAGGAGGTAGGTGGTTTAAAGAGTCAAGCTCCTCCCACAGCACCTTCATTTCAGTGTAGTAATCTGTAATGCTTCTACCTTCTTGCTTTGTTTCATAAATCTGCTTGTTAATTCTATACTTCCTCGAACCATTTGACACCATGAATCTCTGTTCAAGCATTTTCCAGATTTCATGGGCACTTTCTACAAACATGACTGACCTCTTTATAGGTTCAGTTACATTGTTGATTATCCATGAGATAACCATGTTGTTACAAGTATCCCAAGCTTCTTGTTTAACAACATCAGTAGAGTGTCTCTTTACAACCCCAGTGACAAACCCTATTTTTCTTTTAGATGCTAGGCTAATCTCCAGAGATCTCTTCCATGACCTGAAGTTACTAGCTCCTTGAAGTTTTTCAATCACCACTGAGTTACTCCCATCAGATGGGTGCAGATATAATGGACTTGTCAATTCTATGGTGGTCATTCCAATACTTGATTTTTAACACTCTTTTTACTACTGAGAATGAATAAATAGCTTCCAGTTCTTACATAAATTAAAAGGAAAGACTCGATTTTTACAGCATAGTCTTAATATAGATACATTCAACATCAATGAGAAAGGAAGAAGAGATTAATTTGTATGAATCCGGATGCTGTAGCTCTGATACCATGATGACTTCATTGTCATGTATTTCATTCTCAGTATAGAGGGTTTATCATGCGCAGCTTTTCATTCATTTCACGTGTCTTGCCCTCAAAGGCAAAGATTACAACTTATATATAAGACAGCAACCCTAGAGGTCCTAGGAAACTTCCTACCTACTTTCTTGGAATAAGACAAAAAGCTTACAGCTCATCAATCCCAAGGATGATTTTCTGATTGTAGAGAAAGAAACAAAACAACACATGTCATTAATGACTTAAGGCTAAAACAAGAGAGTTAAGGACTAAAAAGTGGGCTTGGCTCAATACTTTATGTGTGTTTGACCTTGTCCTGTTTGGCAATTAGTTAAAACATTGAACATATTCCCAACCCCTTTTCCCTTTTAGTGACATTTTTTTCTCCCCAAAACATACCAAAATAACGGAGAAAATGTCGTCAAAAGGGAAGGGGATCGGCAAACGACATCCATTTTTCTGTCAGAGGTGTAAAAGTCAGGGTTCTTTGGGAAAATTGCCTAAATGATAGGCATATAATTTCCGTATCTTTACGCTAACCTCGAAAAAAAATCTGGCCTATAAAAGGTAAGGACCAGATATTCAGATGTGCTTAGTCTTAAATTAAAACATCGATTTCCAAATTTCACATTCTATCACATCAAGGAAAGGGCACATCCATTATAGTAGTCTACAGTCTAGGCCTTGCTGAAATTTTTTAAAATCCATTGATCAAATCAGGTTAGGTCAACCACATCTGCAAGCCATGTAACAATCATATTTGGATCACATCATTAAAAAACATGCGTTATTTGTGTAACCTTTTCCAATATTAAAAAAATAGAAAAGTTCCATCCAACTTAAACATCAAGCCAGCCCAATCATATGGAACACTTATAATGTATCTTCACAATCAAATGGAGGCACATCCAATTCACTAGTTGGCTGATATGCAATCCCCACCCATCAGTTACTATCAAGAACCCATGCACCAGTCTAAGTTTTACGTACTTGGATCCTCTAGAGTAGTAAAATAACTCTAGAAGGTAGAGTTTGAGCAATATCAACCATTGAATAAAAAATCAATGGCTCATATATTCTCTTTCCAAAATTCCCCCTATTTTATCTCATCAAAATCCACCTCTAAATCTTTCCATTCCACCAATATAAGCCCTTGGTTTAAAAATGTATGGTTCAGATACAACTCTACCTTGTAGAGTTTCACGAGAACTCTAGAGGATTCTGATTACATCTCGCTAACTAGCAAATCCAACTCGTCCCCAACTAAGTGGGTATGGAATAGGTAAATTATACGGATTAGGCAATAGAGAAGAGAAAAAAAGCACAAGGGCAATAAATGCAAGTGTCTTAACAGGAGGCTTCCTCGATTTTGAGTTCAGCTTTGCAATTAGTTAGGGGGCTTATGCTTTCTTTATCTTCATTGTTGCCTCAGGTCTATTACTTTGTGATTACCTATTGAAATTCCTGATAAAATATCCTTTAGTGTCTTAACAGGAGGCTTCCTCGATTTTGAGTTCAGCAATACATAGGGGAAGGGGAGAGAGAATGGCGACTTGGTATCGCAATTGTCTGGCTATGTTGGTGACGGCAAAGCCGCAACAATATAAAGCTCTTTTCGCTGTATTTTTGAGATAACAAGAAAGACCAAGGTCTTAAAAGGCTAGAAAACGGCTGAGGAGAAGAGGGAAGGTGACGCGAAGATGGTTTTCCAGCTTTTTTCAAATGAGAGGTTGTACACTAGTCTTTTTTCTTTGATAATGAAAGAACATACATTGAGTAAATGGGCAGCAGGGGCTATCAGGGTGGCATGGTACTCTGGTAATACTATATGGCAGTGAAAGGAAGTATAAGGGGAAGGGAAGAATATGAATTCCAAAAATATGGAGAGGACCAATGAACTTCTATGTGACACTCCCTAATCTCTCATCAAAGTCGAATACTGATTATGCACACCATACGTTCAATATAATGTCCAAGTGAATGGAGTGTATTAATAAGCTTGTAATTTTGGCAAAATGGTCAACAAATACATGATACATCATCTCATCCATTAGGTCTGTTAACATAATTTCATAATCCTAAAATAGTACAATATTATCTTAGTTTTCCTGAACAAAGCTTGTAGGAAGAAGTTACGTGTATGGTGTGCATAAGCAAGAGAGAGGAAGTCTATTGAATAGAAACCAAAAAATGGAGGGAAAAGAGAGGCAAAAGGAAGAGAAAAGGAGGAAAATACACAAGTCTTAACACCAATAAATTAGCCAGGTGGCCGGAGTCCAGTGAGTTATACCTCTTTGTTACCAAAGTAAAAGGTAGTTTTCTACAGCCTCTCTTTTTTTACAAGGTAGTTCTTGACAGAAAAAAAAAGTGTTTTATAAGTTCTAACAATTAACTTTTAGTATAATTCTACAGATCTTAATTGTGGACAGTTAGATTTAGATGAACTAGTAAAAAGACCAACAAGTTGATAACTACTCAAAGCCCATACTGCTAGTTACTATAGAAACAGCATTCGCATCATTTTGCACTAAGTGACCTACATAAAAAATAGCAGGACCCACCTGTCATGCAAGCGAGAAGGTTGCCCTTGCCAAAACTCAAAAAGTTCTGGTTTCAGCCGAAATCCTCCCCAGTATTTTGGTTTAGGGATCAAACTCCTGCACAGAGAAGGAAATTTTACTTAAAACGAACTGAGAAGAAAAATTATGAAGACACAAAAACGGGGTTCTAAGTATTATTTGAGACAAAACAGCTTGTTAGCATAAGACTACAAATTCAGAGATAGACTCCTCGTTCATGCAGGCCAAAATTCGAGGACACATAACACAAGAGAGAAGAACCTCGCCTAACTAAGTCACACTATTGAAATTTGAGATTTTTTTTGTTGGGATTGAAATTTGAAATTAGTTCCTTGTTAATACCAGAGTACCAGACAGATTCAAGGAGAAAGAATCTGTCAGTATGACAAGAATGTGAGAAATATCAGTTCATTAACAAGCCTGAGAAGCCAAATAAAAAGATATCCAGCTACATACCCCTCTGAATATAATGCCTCTAATTCCTTGTACTTCTCTTGGAGATGTCGTCGTCCTGGAACAACGCTACTCTGAACAGGAGATGAAGTCTTGATAAGTTATGTAAAGATAGGAGCTTGCGTACTCAGAGTCTCAGACAAAAGAGGATGAAAACACAAACAGAACCTGCTTGCTCACAATTGCTCCAATTTGACTCCCTCGAGGACGGCTATGAAAATAATGTTCAGATTCCGCATCAGAGACTTTTTCAACAGGCCCCTCTACTCTTACCTAAAAGATAAAATAATGATAGAATTGGTATAAATAATACAAAGAGTTCACCCAAAAAGCATATATATGAGGTGAAATTACAATATGAAAACTGTTGAAATCTTGTACCTCATCTTGCATCCATACAAAAGCCAAAATAAAATACCTACCATTAACATTAATCACAAAGAACCTTTACTATGTAGTACACCTCAAAAACCAGCAGTTTAGTCACCCACTCTCCCCTACCCCCTCCCCTGAGGAAGAGCAGATGCAGAGTTCTATCTACCGCAGTAATACGACCTCAAATATGAAATGAAAACAGACCTTACATACAATTGCATGTGAAATTCATGGACAAATCCATTATGCTGCATCATTTAGATATGTTGAACCATTACTTTAACTATGATTATTCATTTGTTCTGCGGATATTTTCAAAAATAATACCTGGCATTGACCTATCCCCTCTTCCCAGTATGACATGCAGAAGCAAAAATCCAGATTAACAAAGGACAAATCAACCTGATCCAAATTCCAAAATAAAATTAAAGACACCTTGTATCCCCTCATCTATCCTATAAGGCGTATAAGCAGACAATTTCCATAATCAGTTTCTTACGGATGTCGGATTAAACAGCATCAATCAGAATTTGCCAACACAATTCTATTATCATGAAAGCAGGTTCCGGCGGCTGGCCACTTGTACAAAAATTACAACAGTCACCTGACGATTAAGGCCATCCCAGTAAAACAAAAGTGCAGCACGTGGATTCTCAGATATTTCATATGCTTTCCGACTCTCATAATTGGTGAACCTGTATGTAGGAAATAGCAGAAGAAGGTATAGGCTGCATAAGTTAGGATTCAGAAAATGTTTTTTCTTGGTCACATTTTTATCCGTTCTAGAAGGGGGAGGAGAGAGGAAGCGAAACTAACCAGACAAAGCCATCAGTATCAACTCCTTTCAGCAGAACCATCCGCGATGAACTGTGACAGAAGAGAAAATTAGATGATATGCACCCAAACAATGCTGGATTTTTTAAGCAGAACACACAAAACATTCGAACAGCAACTCACAGTTTTCCATCCTTTGCAGCAGTTGACAAAGCCATGGCATTTGGCTCCTTCAACCCAGCAGCAATTGCATCATCAAACCATTTGCGGAACTGTAAAATGGATTTTATTATTAACAGAAGCTGTATATAAGTTGTTGAGATGGGTAAAGAAACTAAGTAGAGACAGACAAAGAGGAGTTAGGACTAAATTACAAGCTAAAGCACAGGAATGCAAAAGCCAGCCTTCGAAAAACAATAATATGGCATAGGATGTGCACTATGAATTATCAGAAGTATGATATAAAGCAAAAGCAAGATAGCAACACACAACGGATATTGATAGCTTAAGGAAGTCCTAAAAAGGTATCGGAACATGAAAACAACATGGATCCACCAGTGATATCTTGTTTCAGAAATACTCTTAAGCCATGTCACTCTCACAACAAGGAAAGAGCATTAGTAAATTACAGTGAACTTGCTAATAAGCAGGTGAATTATTTACTTGCTAAAAGCACTCATCTCATCATGATTAAACTTTACCTGCACAAGAGGGTCAGCATCAACCTGTTCCTCCAACAGTGCAGGAGATATATAGTTCTCTCTCAAAGAGGAAATGTCTACTTGAGGAGGTTTCCCAATACGTACGCACATTGAAGTGCCCGGATATGGCGGAAGATGAAGCTTATATTTTTCTAGAATAGCTGGAGGTACAAATCTCCCACCCATAAAGTGGTGCGGACCACCAAATTTCTTGGCACATAGCTTTGGTGCAGTTAAAGAGACCTGCAAGAGACAAATGACACAACTCTTAAAATCTCGGCATGAAAATGCATAAGAACAATTCTTTCCAGAAGACTAAAGAGGGCTTCCACCAGAGCCGACCAGCATGTCAGGGTTGATGCCTTCACCAGTGACATCCCCTTCTTCAACATGCCACCCAGATGGAATATCTATTGATGCAATGACAGTTGACTTCAGGCCCGTGTGGTGATGATTCTGGCAAGATACCAGCCTCTGAATGAGAGCATCAAAAGGTGGTCTTGGGGTACCTAAAAGAGTGAGCAACATCCAAATTAGAAGGTGATTTGCCTACATAGTTTTAGAATCTATCATATATGTTCTAGCAGGGTTCACTTATTAATGCAGTTGCCAAGAAGTAACATGGAACTATGATCTCCCATCAACACACAAGTCCATATGTCAACTTTTAAAGGTTCAACTTCCTGACCTTGTTCATTCTTTTTATTGTGATACAACAAGTCTAGCAAATAATATTATACTTCCTCCATTCTTTTTACATGTTACACTTTCTATTTTAGGAAGTTTCAAATTAGATGTTACACTTTCATTTTGGTAATAACTTCTCTCTATCTCTCTCCTATCACATGTTCACATGGGACCCTTTTGTTTTCTTTGTCTCTATCTCTCTCCTCTTCAAAAATTGCATAGGAGTCCGTGATTTTAAAAGTGTAACATGTAAAAAAAGAACAGCGGAAGTAGAATTTTTGAATTGTACAATTCTGCTATAAACTCCTGTAATTAAGCAATTAAGTCACAAACAAGAATAGGATAAGAGCTAAGATAGAAATTGTATTAATGTGATCAGTGTGACTCACTTTTATACAATTCTCAACCATTCAAGAGGGCTGGGTACTAGTGTGTTTACTCTCTCAATTTCTGGATATCTTTCTATCTTATTATTTATACCCACAAGAGATTGGGTTTTCCCTCACTCCTTAACAAGTTCTGACAGCATTTCTCGATTCCACCCCCCAACCCAATAACTAACATCATCTGAAGGCTTATCTAGATTGTTGTAAATTCACATAGGATACGCGCAACCAAGAATGATTTGCAAGATTCACGATTGAAAAAGTATAGCAGCTGCAGTCATATATCTAATCAATTTAGAAACCAGCATTTAGTATCAACAGACAACTAATTACCATGAAAAGAAAAGCCAAAAATTGCATCGATGATAATGTCAAAGTTATCCGACAAGTCTATAGGCAGATCTTCCACCGACAAGAAAGGGACAGACAATGATTCAAGCTACAAAAGACAACGTCACATAAGCATCTCTGATGTAAGGAAACATGTAGCTCGATAAAGGCACCCATCAATTACCATCACCCATCTTCTACCTGAGTCACCAGGCCACTATACAGAGGCTTAGGAGTGCGTTTTGGGTAGCAGATGGATAGCTCATATCCAAAGTGATACAGATGCCGAGCAGCTACGAGTCCATCACCACCATTATTACCCGGACCACATATAGCAAGGACTCGCTTATACTCGGACGACTTAAAGACCTGTCAATAACAATATATATCGTGTCATACACTCTTAATACTCCTTAAAATATTAAAAGAGGGAGATACCCCCATCCAAACAAATTTCTCTGCTTTGGAATTTGGTTTGCCACAAACAAACCAACAGCTTAGGAGTGCACTGGACACTCTTTCAAGGTTTTTCTTTGACACTTGTTCTCTTGCCCCACTAAACATATATGATGAGGGTATTAAGAACTTCGTCGTTGGATTCATTTGTTATTGTTAGTTGTTATTTTTTTACCTAAGACCCAAGGGCCAAGGCGAGCAATGGACTAGCTCATGAACAACCCTATTGTCCTTGCTAATTTTTTTATATACCAAAAATTAAGAGTTTGGATTATTTTGGGATATCCTCCTAAATATTGGGACATACTTGAATAATTTTAATGTGGAATTATTTTCAACAGATAAATGAAAATGGGGACCATAAACTCCCTCCGTCCTCTATTAGTTTACCCCTTTCTTTTGCATAGAGTTTTAGGAGGAATAGTATTATGCGGCATACGAAGAGAGAGAAAAGATTATTTATACTTAAAATTGAATATATGTGTGATGAAAAGTTTGTGGTCCCATTCCAAAAATAGCAAAAAAAGAAAGGGGTAAACTAATAAGGAACACCCAAAAGGAATACGGGTAAACTAATAGAAGACGGAGGGAGTATTTCAAGAACCCATAATTTTAAGGAGCCCTATGCACGGGACCCTTTACTAGTCCTCCTTAAACAGACCATATTCCCCCTAACCCTCCACTAACCAATGATCCCTCCTCCCTTCTATATTCAGCTTCATATTTAAAGACAACATCATTTTATGTTCTAAGTTGCTACATCTTTTTCCAATCCTAAATTCACAGAAATTCAAAGGAAAAACAAAAACAAAAACAGGAAAATCTTACCTCAGCAATAGCACAAGCAACACTTAAACCAGCCAATTCCTTGACAAATTAAGCCACAAAACAATCAAAATTCATCAACAGGAGTGTAAATGTACATCAAAAATAAAAGCGATAATTGCATATAAATTTACCATTAATTGATCAACACTGAATCCCAAAGGACCCATTAAAGTGTCATCAACCTCCGCTGCTTCTCGCTGTGATAAGTACGAAATTGATTCCATTTCTTTACTGGCGATCAAACCTAAACAACGAAACTGAGTTCTGGAATTCCGATTTCGCAAACCCTAAAATTGAAAATTACAGACAAAAAACAGACATTCGATGAGATTGTGATACTTAAATGAGTTAATTGCAAGTTGTAAGGGGTTGAAGGATGAGAGAGAATTGAGATTACCAGATGATGAGGAAGAGTGGAGAAGGGAGTGAGGAGAGAGAAAATGGAAGGTTTAAGACGAAGATGGTGGGAGGGGTTGATGGAATTGGAGGGTTTAAGAAAGAGAAATGTCTGGTTTGGAAGAAGACATGATGACATTGCTTTGGTTTTGTGAAGCAACGTCCGTCTCATCTTTTGTTTGCCAACTTTTTGCGGCGGACAAAGGACTAAAAGAGGAGTACATTATTATATTTTAGATAAGGATAGGGGTGTAAGTTATTTGGTTAAAAACCGAAAACCAAACCAAACCAAACCGAATTAGTAATTTGGTTTGGTTTTTTTTGAAATTCGGTTTGGTTTGGATTCAAAAAAAAAAAAAAATCGGTTTTTCGGTTTGGATTGGTTTTGGTTTTGGAAAACCGAAAAAAACGAATTATTGTCACTTAACATACGAATTTGGTCTATTATTTTTTTGTGTTTCTTTTTTTTAATATTAATTACGAAAATACAAAAATATTGTCACTTAAAATACAAATTATCAAAAAGTTTGGTTTAAATTCGGTTTGGTTTTTATCTTGGTTTGATTTAATTTCATTTCGGTTTGGTTTGGATTTTGGAATATGAAAAAAAATTGGTTTGTTTTGGTTTGGATTTTAAAAGATAAAAAAAATCCGATTTAGTTTGGTTTGGTTTGGTTTTTGGTTTCATATTTTGGTTTGGTTTGGTTTGGATTGAGTCGAATTTCGGTTTGGATTTCGTTTGGAAATTTCAAAACCGAATTTATTTCGGTTTGGTTTGGTTTTGACCTAAAACCAAACCAAAAACCGAACTTACACTCCTAGATAAGGACATGAGTTAGCTCAAGTGGGTAGAGGCGTAGAGCGCTCCTTCTTAGCCCTTGAGGTTAGGGTTCAATCCTTACCCCTAGCATTATGTTGCTGTTCCTACATGCTAGTAGCTTGGTTTACTAAATAACCACTTTATATCCAAAAAAAAATTAAATCACCAGTACTTATCGTTTCCATTCAACTACACTAGTGAGTTCCCCTCAAAAAAAAATACACTAGTGAGAGCCATAAACTGATTCCTTGATCAAATTTCCTCCAAATGTTCTTCTTTCGTCCTCACACATTATATGAGAAAAACAAGAAAAAAGAAAATACTAGCCCCGTTCAGCTCATAATGAGATGAGAATGTTTTAATCCTTTTTATTATTTCATGTATTTTGAATTCTCGTTATGTATATTTAAGGGAGGAGCCGTATGAGGTGAAAATTTCATGTACGGTTCTGGAACAGAGATTCTTTTAATCAAATAACGACCTTAACGGATGTCAACTCAATCCCAAGGAAATTATGCGAAAGCTTTACAGAATTATTATAAAGCTATGCGACTAGAAATCAATCCCAACTATCGAAGTTAAATCAGCAAATTCAAACAAAAAAAAAAAACTTGGGAAGTTGAGTAGAATCTGCAACAACCATTTTTAAATTGTTTAGCATTTCTTTCCTAATCGTCAACTTAACTTTCGACCATTTTTGTATTACGATTGTTGTTAATACTTCCATAATCTTCAACCTAACCTAAAGTCAAATTACAATTACAACAATATTGACAACACACAAGGACTAGAGTACCAAAAACCATATATATTTAAAGACTGGAGATCTTTCATCTCCTGTTTCTTTCTTGAGAGGTGAGAAATTAAAGAATTAAGGTAGGGGTGAAAGTTCGGTGTGCGGTTTGGATTAGGGCCGAATCCAATCCGATCCGAACAAATTTTGGATTTCAATTTTTCAATCTGAATCCAAACCAATTAGGGTTTGAATCCAATCCAATCCAAAATTTCACACTCTAGATTGGATTCGATCCGAAAATCTGATTCTTTAAAAACTCTAGTTTTTCGATGAAATAAATTAAGCAGAACAGCTAGGGGTCTTCAATGTCGGATATCGGATCGGATCCGAAAATTCGGATATCCGAAAATTTCGGATCGGGGAAATTGCGATCCGAATCCGATCCGAAATTTTCGAATATCCGAACTTTTCGGATCGGATCACCAGGTTTTCGGATCTGATACCGGGTTTTCGGATCAGATCACCGGATTTTCGGATCGGGTCCGTTGAATTTTTTGAAAAATCCCGATCCGTATCTGATCCGAAAACCCGAATTTTTTCCGGATACCCGATCCGAAATATCCGAAATCTTAAAATCGGATCGGATATCCGAAATTTCGGATCGGGTCGGCGGATTTTCGGATCGGATATTTTTGCACACCCCTAAGAACAGCAGCCTAATAGATTTAGAAAATGAGGAATCAAGTGCAGTTAATGTTTTAGGGGAAGGATTGAAGTGCTATGTGTATTGGGTTATAAAGTAGGTTTTTTATAATAAAAAATCAGTTAAGCACTTAAACCCAATCCAGATACATAATACAAGGCATATTACTATTCGGTCATATTGGATTTTTGGATCCAATTACCCTCAATCCAATCCGATCCGAAAATCCAATTTTTCAAAAAATCTCAATCCAAATCCAATCCGAACACAGTTCGAATCCGATCCGAATTACTAATTCGGATTGGATTGGATTGGATTTTGGATTTTATCCGAATAACTTTCACCCCTAAATTAAGGTGATGAAATTAGTTACTGTTGTTCACCAAGTCGGTTTCGCATGACAAGTTCCAACATTGTTTAGAGTTGTTTGAGTTGTTGATTTGGGCCCTTAGGGGAATCTTGACGCAAGGGGGGAAATATGGGTATACCTGGCTATGGACTTTACATCAGGTACATTTGTTATCATTGAGAGAATTCAAGTCAAGGTGGAGATTTATTGGAATGTCTTGAATATGTAGTCTGGCGCTCCGAATAACCGAATACATATATGAAATTTGCTATCTCGTTTTCTGTTTTGGGCCTATAGTCTATTATGTTTAGGTTAATTAAGGCTACTATATAAACCTTCTAATAAAAACCGTTGTTAGTAAACCACATTAAATCTGCGTGATTATTTCTTTATTGTTTAGTACGTTCGTTACAACAAAGTTAAAAATTGAAATTATGAAAACTAAACATTTATTGGATCTCCTTCGAATATCGTCGTTCTAATCATCAAATTGTATTTTGTTTTGAGGTGGGAACTATATAGGTATAATGAATTAGTGCATAATCATGAAAGTTAGACTTGATCAATGGGGGAGAATCCCAAATTGAGGACACACTAGCTTGACAACGAATCATGGAGTTAGTGAATAAGTCATGATATTTCTCTGCTTGAAAAATCAGCACAGATTTGACTACCTACATTCACGTCATCGGAGAACATTCACAAATTTCTGTAGAATTACATTAGCCAATAGAGACCAAAAATGGTCCCATATCAAACAGATGATTTCATACTTTACTCAATAAAACAAGATCATACATGACAATATCTCCTTCAAAATTAGAATGACAGGAGACTGTACTGACAAAGAATTGCAGCATACATAAACCAATGGTATAAATATTTGCTAAAGCATTATTAACATATGATTTCTCATATTTATCTCTACTCTCATTTTGCATCATATGCTCACCTTTAACATGAACAACAACTAATGGTGTAACTATATTACGCATGTAGAGTCTCATACTGCAATTGTCCATTACGTTCTTCATCTTTCCCCTCTTCGGAAATAATCTTCTGAATCTTGTCAATGAAGCTAAGCATGGTTGGGAGCGACTGTTCATCTGACAAAACAAAGACAAAGTAATAGATCAACACATCTTCACGAAGAATCCATGGGGCAGAGGTCGAAGTTAAGAGTTAATAGCCAAGTTAGTGTTATTCCTATCATCCCACATTCTTTTACAGAGTTGCGTTTCATGGTTTCTAATCCACACCCTTGATTACCACAGTCTTTAAGTAGGTAATAACAAAAATCATGAAGAATCTAACATGACCATACATATGGTCAAAATTTGTGAAATTTGAAAACCGTGTAAAAGTAATATGGGATTGGAGTATGAACTATGATAAGAACTGATAACTCACCTATTCGAGGAATTGTGTGGCCCCTGGGATGATGAATGACAAAAGGATCGACGACACATTTCAGGAGATCTTCTCCGTGTGGTCTCAAGAAGTCTTCTTTCCCTACAATAAGATATTTTGAATGTCAAAATACATGAAAAATCAACACATTGGACTCTCCAGTACAAAAGCTACTGCAAGTACATTGCGATTATTCTGCCATATATTGACAAGAAGGTCCAGGTCCGCAGAAAGCACTTCACCAACAAATTCTGCCAGTGTTTCTAACAGAACATCCACATTATTCAGTGTGCTACAAAGCTCATTACGACAATGAATTACCAAAGTTTGGCATGATTGAAGTCTGAATTCTTATGAGAGCTCTTGCTTTAAACACCCCTTTTTTCACCTTGACAAAAGAAAGAGGAGCATTTGGCCCTCAAGGCACCTCCAGCTGATAAAATTACTCAACATATGAGTTGTCATAAGCTAAAATCTTGTCATGCTTCGCACTGGCAAAGTTTACTGAAAGTAGGAGGGTTTAGAAACTAACTTTACTAGGAGTAAATAGTGATACACTGGTACTAGGAAATTGTTCTTGTTCTTCAAATGCAGCTCTCGGTATCAGCAGAGCCCGACCTCTGAAGATCGATGCATCCTTTTTTTATACATTAGATTCACCTCAACGATGGTGATATAAGGTATAACAATCAAAATTATTCTTATTTATCATTTAACTAAACTCATGAGATGGGTTTGCCAACTATATGTGGCACAAAGTTCACTTTCATACTAACTTCTTATCTATGAATTTCATTAGTAGCTGCACCTTAGCTAGTTTGCGCCTTAACTGTAGTTGGCCGTCTGTGGCACTAATAGCCTGTTTGTTAGGTGGTGATAATTATCATTTATCAGTGATAAATGATGGTAATAGTAATGAATTTTGGTGGAACTCCGACCTGGTTTTCTTCAGAACTTTTCATCGTCACTCAATACCCAATAATAGTCGATGCTTCCTGAACTTTCCATTGTCACTCAGTACCGAATAATAGACGATGCTACCTGAACTTTCCATTGTCACTCAGTACTTAACAGTAGACAGTGACTCAATGCTACCATCCAAAGTGATAATGGGATGTTGGAGAAATTCTGTAAGGAAATTAGTTGTTTGTGATAGGACAAGCATTACCATAAACATTAACACAAAACTTCCCTTACAAAACTATTGTAAAATTCATCACTAGACCAGTACATATAACCGCAATCAAACAAGTCGTAAGTTCATCTATGATCTACGAATGATCTCTTTTCCACAGGCACAACAAAATTTCATTCTTCCTTAGCTACCAACTACTTCATATCAAGCAATTGCGTTCTTTTCAAAGTAACGTGTAAGCAACCACAAGTACAGAAAGTTGTTGTTCTCAAGTAAACGGAAACTTCATCATAGACTAAAAACAATCCAACATTTACTCACACATTTTGCATATTGAACACTCGAAGTTTTCACCACATTATAGAGCAAACAGTAAAACTAAATTTTACCTAAAAAGTGGATTGAAGGGCATTCAATAGGAGAATCATATGCTTTCTGCCATGATTCAGCCTTTAGTTTTGCTCCTGAAACTATCACCAAAAATTTAATTTTGGGCACTTTTGTCAAAGCCAATCCCTGAGATAAAAACACCAATCATAATTCATAACCTACCAATCAATACATACTCAAATCATCTAAATATCAAATCTTTAATATTATCTAATTGTTTATTCATATAGATACTAAATTTCACTCTACCTGTGCTTGCAACCCGGGTAATGCAGCTGACAAAATTGCCCCCTAAAACACACAATACAAATATAAAGTAAACAAAAATCAGCTGCCCATAATTTCATCATGTTTGGTAGTAGCACTCAATGAGTCCATCAAAACAAACCATTTCCAGTTATTTCCTCCGTTGTTTCATAATAAAAAATTCGAATTTTACCCTTATCAATCCATTACTTTAACCATTAAATATTCGTAATATTCAATCCATAAAAAACTATGGAAACATGATAGTTTTAAAATATACATTTAATACTAATTCAACAACATATTACACTGTAACACGTGATCAACTAATTACATACTTTTTCGTTTTTATATTTCTCGCTATATTTCTCAATTTACGGATTTCTAGGTAATTTTTGGAGAGGAAAAAGGTAGAGAGCGAACAGAAAAAGAATTCATGTACTAGAAGAAAGATAGAAAGAGTTTATTGCCAAAAAAGATAGTCTAGCAAGTAATAAATGAAATTGTAGTGAGTATTATGGAAAGGAGGAAGTATGAATGGAGTAAAAGCATAAAATTTAACTGTACCTGAGAGAAACCCAGAAGACCATCAATGGGTCCATACTTAATCATACAATTTTCAATATATTCCAAGCTTTCCTCAAAATTAGTATATGTTGTAAATTCCTGAAAATAAAATACAAAATCACCCAAAAAAAAGTTACACCCACATAATAAAATTAACTAATTAATATAAAAGAAACTCATTTCTTAACAAAATAAAATAAAAATGGAAGAATAGAGAGAGAAAGAAACAAACTTTGTTGTATTGAAACCACTCATAATAAGGAGGATCAAAAATTCCTTCAACATCAGATTTTCCTTGGGAAGGAAAAGGTGCATCAAGAAAAACAAGATCAAGTTTTTGACGGACAGATTCAGGCCATTTATTCACTTGTTTCTTCAATATTTCTCCGCTTGTTCTAAAACCATGAAGACATAAAAATCTGGGTTTTCTGATTTCTTCTTCAATTTTGTAATCACTTCCCATTATTTTTATTGTTGGAAGGATTTTTAGCATCCAATACAAACACGCCCTTTTGATTTAGTTTAGTGGGTTTCTGAAGTTTGGGTATTGTTAGTTTGTTACAACTTGCAAGTGAAATGAATGGGGGTGGTTTAAATTAAAATTGGAAAAGGAGGAGATGTTATATTACATGTGGGAAAATTAGAGGTGTGGAACTGTGGAAGTAATGTGGAAAGAAATGGTGGGATGTTGATGTTTTTGTGTTAAAAAAAGGAGAATCGTTTAGCACACGAAGGTTGAATAATTGAGTTGAGTATTGACCCACGAATCAGCCACGATATTGGAAATCAGTGACGAAATAGTCTGGTCATCTGATAGCTAAAGTGGACCCACCAATGGACAGCCGGCCAATTGAGACCTTGCCTCTGGGCCTCTAAGAGCTTATTGGCTTAAGGAGTGAAAGTTATTCGGTTAAAAATTTTGAAAAAAATTGATAATACCAGTAATAATTATGAATGTTCCGTAATTTTAAATTTCAACTTTTGATTATTTTCGAGTGGTCTCAACTATTGCTCATGGTTTACGAAAATAGTCGAAGTGGAGTGGTGATTGGTTCTACGGATTATTTTTTTTTCTAAAAAAGTCTTTTTCCTGTTTGCACCATCTCCTTTCTTCTCTCTTCTCCCTCCATGCCATAATTCTCCTTCCCCCTCCCCTGCTACCCCCTCCTCTGCACCGCCCTGCCACCCCATCCACATTCCCTTCCTATTTATCCTTTCTCGTCAAGCTGCATCCATCACTAGGATCCCTCGTACCACCCACCTACTCAACTCTTTCAGTGTCGTGGTGATGACAGAAAACGAGATAACATTGACCCACCATTAAACCCCCTGAAAAATGACGGCGGCTAGTTCACTCTCTCTCCAAACTCCATAACCGCCAATTCGTAACACATACGACTATCAACCCGGTCGAATTGCAAGGCAACCGGAGGTCAGCACACCGTATTCTTCACCAAATTAGGACGTCTATATAAAGAGAAAGTAAAAACTAAGGGCTTTTTACAAGTTAGTTAGTTAAATAAATGAGAGTTGGTTTCAAGTTGGTAATATGTAATAAAGTATATAAACACTCTCTCTCCTCCTGTATGAGATAAGTCAGAATTATAAAATTTTCTCACTTCTCTCATTGTCTTTCTTCTAATTTTCTCTCTCTAAGATGAAAAATACTCCAAGCTGATATCAGAGATACGACTTGATTCTTAGTAATTTCCGCATTAAAACTTGCAATCAATTGTGTGTTGATTGTGTATTAGTATCTATTTCTTCAAGATTTTACTAGACTTTTCTCATCCTTGAAGAAATTCTTCTGTGATTCTTGAAATTTTCTCAAGATTCAAGTGCGAATTTATCAAAATTGTGTTTGATAAATCGATTTCATCAAATATGTCTGAAATTCCGAATTCGAATTTTTTAGAACCGCAAGTTACTTCGTTGAATTCCGCGATCAATTACAATGATCCATATTTTATTTTTCATTGTGATAATTCGAACAGTTAACTAGGTCACATTATCTTCAACGGCGCTAATTATGTCAATTGGAGTTGTAGTGTGAAGCTGGCGTTTGGTGCGAAGAACAAGACGTATTTCATCGATGGAACTCTTGTGAAACCTTCATATGATTCTCCTGATCTTTAGAAATGGATACGAAACGACTATATGGTAACTGGTTGGATCTTGTATTCTATGGAGAAGTCAATTGCAGAAACTTCTATTTTTACTCTTTCCACTCGTCATCTTTGGTTAGAACTTCAAGAGAGTATGGTCAATCTAACGCTCCTCTTCTCTATGAAATTCACAAAAAAATTTGAAGTCTGTATCTCAAAATGATGATTAAATTGCTGATTATTATGGTCGTTTGAAGAAAATTTGGGATAAATTGCAAGTTTATGAGCCTTATCCAAATTGTAATTGTGGTGCTTTGTTGAACAATTTATTAAAGAAGATTGCTGAAGCTGATGAACTAAGGAAACTGATTCAATTGTTTGTTGGGTTGAACACTGGATATAATACTGTTAAGACACATTGGTTGAGTATGAATCCTCTTCCTACTGTTAATAAGGCTTTCCAGATTTTACAGCAAATTGAGAAAAAATAATCATTGAGTGTTGAATCTTCTACTTTTGAAATGAGTGCTTTATTATCCATGAGGAATTCTTCTTCACAAAATAGACCTTCTTATAAGAGAGATTTTAGGGAGTCTAAAAAGGTCTAAGGCTGAAAAATTATACTCCCTCCGTTTAGTTTTAATCTACTCACTTTCCTTTTTAGACCGTTTCAATTTAATCTACACACTTTCACTTTATCTATTTTAAGTGACTTGTCCCATCCAACCCTTCTATCTTTCTCCACCCAAATAGGGCTCCTCTTCCATTCATTTTAACCCAAATTACCCCCACCTACCAACCACTTTACAGCCACATAATTCCTCTTAATTACCCACTCCTTTTAATTACCCACCCACTTTACAGCTATATCCCTCATTCTCTCTCTTCCCCTCCATTCATTTACACCTAAAGGCTAATGTGTCTCACTCCTCTGTTTCACTCTTCATCAATACAACCCCCATTCTCTCTCTTCCCCTCCATTCATTTACTTTCTCTCTCTTTTTCTAGATCTCTGGTTAAATTTAATCTCTTTTTCTGTTGGTTTTTCTTCATCCCACAAAATTAAATATTGTGTCTCTGTTGGTTTATCTTGTGAAACGAAAATTTAGGGTTTTTTTTCAAGCAAAATTCTACTGAATTCTCAGTGTTGAATTGTGGATTTAAGTCTTAATTCTGGATTTTTTTTTTCGAATTATGGAGCGATCTTCCATATTCAAGCGAAAATGGAGGGGCAAGTTTTGTAGATCTAAGTTATCTACTCCTGCTTCATTTGAAATGTCGAAGGAAAATGATTATTCAGAATCTTTTGCACCTGATACAGAGGATCCGTATGATTCTGGTCCATATTTTGCTCCTGATTCAGAGGATTCTTATGATCTTTGTGAAATCATCGCTCCTAGTCAGAGTATTAAGGAACCTGAACATTCAAGTAAAAAAAAGCGCAAAAGAAACAGAGTAGACGAAGATGAACTGCGAGAGGAAGTGAATTTCTCATCCATGTCTACAAAAGAGTTTATTTTTCAACTCTTAAAAATCAGAATTCCTCGTCTGAAACGACGTCATATGAGCTAAGTTTTATGTTTATTTTTTTTATGAGCTAAGTTTTATGTTTATTTTTTTTATTTCAGTTGCCTTGCATAGTTGCATGTGGTGTTGTGTGTGGATTATGTGCTGATCTATTGGCGTGCATTTTACTGTGGGTGTATGGGTTATATGCCTCGCATGTGTTGGTGGCTTGCATCTTCAGTTGTGTATGGATTATGTGGTGCTCTTTTTGGTAAAAAAGATATCAGTTGTGTATGGATTATGTGGTGATTTATTGGTAAAAAAGATATCAGTTGGCTTACATCTTACTATGGGTGGATGGATTATCAGTTGGCTTGCATGTGTTGATGTGGAAAAAGAAAATATAAAACACCCTAAGTATTGTTCCATCTTCTCTGTACACACTGATTTCATCAATTCCATGTTAAAACATGAATTATTCAATTATCTTTAGTTTAGGTTATCTACCTCTTAAAGTATGAGTATATTCACTTGGTTCAGGTGTTTTGTTTAAGAGAGATGGATTAAGGGTGTTCGGGTCTGATTAGATTCATCATCAATTCCATGTTTTAGAAGATGATGATAAGTGAACTACAAAAAGGGGATGAAAAAAACAGAAGTGAGATGTACTTCATGTGTTACAGGTTTGGTGAAATTGATATGCTTAATGTGTCCTTGGTTTCTCCCAAAGTGAACCAAGTTAATTAAAAAGATATGGAGGGAGTATTGCACCTTTATTGTATCTATATCTAGAGCCACCATCAATTTTGTTAATTGAAATTGTATGATGAAGGCACTTGATTATATACATGGAAGAGATTTCTGGTTTTTTATGTGTTTCCTCGATGATGAAAGCATGCCCTATAGGAAATTAAATGACTTTTCTATTGTATGTGTATCTCGAGCCACTATCAGTGTTGTAGCTTTGTGATAGCCTAAATTGGATATAAGAAATTGATACTACAATGTGACACCTTTGGCACACAATAGCTTAAACCTGTATGATGAGGCACTTGATTATATATACATGGAAGAGTTTATTGTCAATTTCAATGCTGAAATTAGTTATGCCTGAGAGGAAAAAACTTACAAAATACTTCAATTTATAAATACTTCACTTTGAATTTAACTTACAAAAGAAGGGACTACTTCTCCCTTGGTTTCTACGTATCGATTCACAAAAGAAGGGACACCTTTTCCCTTGATTTTTACATATTACTCCACAAAATAGGGGGCTGGTTTACAAAAACTTACAGAATGTTCTTGAACTTTGATGTAATCTTAAAAAAAAAGATTATCCACTCCATGTGCAACTACATTCTGCATGGTTTCATCTTGCTTTACTCCATTGCTTGTGTTTCCTTAGTTGCTTCTTGTAACCATTGTCGTGCCTCATCAATTAATTGTTGAGATACATGAACTTGTAGTGGAAGTTGACCCAAACTTTCGAGCCTCGCTTTGTTTACATGAGGCTGCACATAATTGTTGCCTCCTCTCACTTTTATTATCTCTATCATGTTGGTGGATGCTCAATGAAACAGAGTATCCAGATTAGCCTTGCAATTTGATTTTGTGGGGTTAAAAGTGGACGCATTGCATTGCTATGAGGCCTTATACTACCCTTTTTTACTAGCCTACAAACAGTAGCTGCACATACTCCTAACTTGTCTGCCAAGTCCCTCAGATTTGTTCTATGTCTCAATGGAATTGATGTTAGCATATGCTCTGTTAACTGTAATTGCTTTCTTCCAACTTTACCTGCCATGTTCTTCTTTACATTTACTTGCTCCTGCTCAGCATTTTGCTTCTTGGCTATGTTCCAGATGACACTTGCAGTTTTCCGACATACATGGAAGTCAGCTGCAATTTTTGTTATTGCCCCGTAAGGAAGTTCATTGTTTCTGGCTTGTGACAGCAACAACTCAGCCATTTGTTGCCTTTGATCATCACTCAACCAAGGCCGAGGATGATGTTGAGGCAAGTTAATGATATCACTATCCATGATTTCTCCCATGATAGAACAACTGAGGCCTCCCCAACACCCCCCCCCCCACCCCAAAAAAAAAAACAAAGGTTGAGTGAAAAAAAAGACCTTAAATGGCTGAAGTTGCTGCTGTTGACTTGATGGTGTTGCTGTTGACTTGAGGGCGTTGTGGCTACAAGGAAGTCCTGGTGGAGTAAATGGTGGAGTAAATGTGTTGATGTTGAGTGGATGCTTGCTCTCTCTCTCTCTCTCTCTCCTAGTATTGGTGGAGTAAATATCTTAACTCCCCTCTTACAGTCATTGTATTTATGTTTACTTTGGCTGTTGAAATTTTGGAAGTGTAAATTTGCCTCCAAAATTTTGGTGTGAAATTATGTAAAGTCAACTTTGGAGGGAAACGAAAAATAAAAACTTAATGCTATGCTTTTTCATTGAATTACAGTGTCCCCACTCCCCTTAATTTTTTTGTTAATAAAGTTGCCCACATGGGCTGGTTATTTCTCTTTCTTACTTTTTGGTTTTCTCTTTCCTACTTTTTATACTTCTCTCTCCTCCTTTTCCCCTTGCTGTCAGCAAACAGTGCCTTTATCTTGGTTCTCCCCCAAAGCACACCGTGTAGATTAAAACTAAACGGAGGGAGTATGTGATCAGTGTAAGGCAAAAGGTCACACTAAGGAATTCTGTTTCCAGCTTGTTGGTGAACCAGAGTGGTTTAAGGAACTGAAAGCAAAATCTTCTCAGAATTCTAATCAATCTTCATATTCTAGAAGATTAGTTGCTAATGTTCAAGAACATCCATTGGATTTTGGCACTACCAGATCTAGTACCTTTGGATCATCTGTTGATAATGTTGGTGCCCTATCTAATATGGTCAAAGAATTGATGAAGATGATGCAGTCTCAGAATTCTTCTGCTTCTCCTGTTGAATACTCTCATACGGTCAACTTTGCGGGTATTGTATCTGCTGCTAATGTTGAAATTTTTTCAGACAAATTTCATGTTCATATGGCATCTCATTTAGATATGTTTGCTAACACACATAAACTTTTTATCTTCGCTTAAAATTACTCTTCCTGATTGTTCTTCTAAATCAGTGTCTATTGTTGGCACTGTTCATCTCAATTATCATATTACTCTCTATATGTTTTTTTATGTTCCTTCTTTTAACCACAATTTGCTGTCAGTTGGTGGACTTCTTGATCAAAACGCCTTATATGCTAAATTTGATCAGGATCATTGTTTCTTCCAGGATCTTTCTTATTAATGATGATGTCAAAGCTCTTATTGGGAAGAGACGTCATGGACTTTATAAATTCATGAAAGAAGTTCCTTCTTCCATCAATTTTATTTCTTCTACTGCTTTGTCTACATCTACTAGTTTGCCTTCTTTTGATCTTTTTCGTGCTAGATGTGGTCATCTTTCTCTTGGAAAGATTAAACACATTCTTGTTCATCATGTTGATGTAAATAAAATAAATGATTTTCATTGTGAAGCATGTGTGTTAGGCAAATATCATAAGTTGCCATTTCTAGTTTCAACATCCATTGCATCTATTTGTTTTGAATTAATTCACGTTGACCTATGGAGTCCTTATCAAACTCCTACTTTGACTAGGGCTAGATATTTCCTTACTATTCTAGATGATCATTCTAGAACTACATGGACACATTTATTACATTCCAAGCAACAAGTTTCTTATATTATCGATCACTTCTTTCTCGGCCTATGTTGAAAACCAATTTCATGTTACTGTCAAGCATATTAGAAGTGATAATGGGACATAAATTGTTCAAGAAACATGTACTTTGTTTTCTTCTAAATGTATAGTTCATGAGAAAAGTCTTCTTGGCCTTCCTCAACAGAATGGAAGAGTAGAACGCAAGCATAAACACTTGCTTGAAACTGCTCGTTCCTTGAGATTTCATGCCAATCTTCCTGTGAAATTTTGGGGAGAATGTCTTTTGACTGCTACTTACCTTATTAATTTGATTCCCAATTCTGTTACTGGTTGGAAAACACCCTCTGAAATTTTGTTCAAACAACCTCCTTCATATGCTCGTTTGAGAGTTATGGGTTACTTATGTTATGCTGCTGGCAAAACTCATGAGAAGCTTGCACCAAGGGCTAAAAAGTGCATTTTGCTTGGGTATCCTTGTGCTCAAAAAGGATACAAGCTTTATGATTTAGACACTCACAAAATTTTTCTTAGCCGAGATGTTATGTTTAAGGAAAATATTTTTCCATTCCATTCTCCTCCTCCTGAAAATACTTCTCATTCTTTCCCTTTAGTGAATCCTGCTTTTTCTCCCGATGATTCACCTCTTTTTTCTACTTCATCTATTTGATCTTCTCCTATATCTCCATAACATGATAATCTTTCTTTTTCTAATGCTCGTCCTACATCTCCTATTTCTATTTCTCCTCATGTTTCTTCTCATTCACCTTCATCCTCATATTCTACTACTCCAATTTCTCCACAACTTATTTCACCTACTCCCCCACTTAGGAGATCTACAAGACCTTCTAATATCCCTATAAAATACAATGATTTTCTTACTACAAAAACTTCATCAGCTTTTCATGCTTTACTTCATCCTTCTCTTTCTTTGTTAGACACTACTTTAGTAGCTTCCTTAGCTATTGTCCTTAACACATCTGAACCAAGTTCCTATGAACAGGCTAAAAATGTTCTCTCAGTATCTTTCTTCTAATTTTGTTCAATCAGGATTCGTCAATATTCTAAGAACGCACAAACACATCTCAAGGTGGATTGTCATTTTATCAGAGATTATGTTCAATCAGGCTTCATTTATATTCTTCATGTGAAATCAGCTTTGCAACTTGCTGATATTTTAACCAAACCTCTTGGTGCTGAACAACATTCCTTTATGTGTAACAAGCTAGGACTTGTTTCAAATCCCCCAAGTCCTGCTTGAGGGGGAATGTTACAAGCTAGTTAGTCAAATAAATGAGAGTTGGTTTCAAGTTGGTTATATGTAATAAAGTATATAAACACTCTCTCTCTCCTATATGAGATAAGTCAGAATAATAAAATTTCCTCAGTTCTCTCAGTATCTTTCTTCTAATTTTCTATTTCTAAGCTGAAGAATACTCCAGCTTCTCAGGGCTAGATGATATTTTTTGGATTCTCAAATACTCGCGATAAAAATCTTGTTGTCATTGATGAACTGCTCTTGTACAGGAATCTCGCGACACTGATTGTGTGCTCGACAAACTCGATTAGTTTTTCTCTATATTTTCTTTTTTTTTGGATGATTATTTTGCAGTTGGGTACTGGTTTCTCAAAAACTGATTTTGGATGAATATCTTATAGTACTGATTATTAAGGTGAAATTTGGAGGTTTTAAGATGGATTTACTCTCAGATGTAAGGAAGGTGGTGGTTTTGGTGGGGTTTTGGGTTTCTTGAGGGGAGGGGGTGTTTTGGTGGGGTTGGCGGTGGGTCGGGTTTTCAAATGGGTGTGGGTGTTGGCAGCAAGGCGGTGGTGGCGTTGGAGTTGGGTGGTTAGAATGGTGGGGTCGAAAGTGGAGGTGGTTTTTATTGCTCTACATATCTTAACTTGGTGGGACTATTTTCTTAAAACACGAGCAATAATTCGGACCACTTAGGAATAATTAAAAGTCGGATAAGAAAATGGCGGAACGCTCATAGTTAGGATTGTTCCTATCAATTTTTCCTAAAAATTAAGATTCAATCAAATCTAAACCAAATTAGTAATTCGGATTGGACTCATTTGGATCGGATTGGATTAAGAGTGATTGAATCCAAAATAACTGAATAATATATAGTCCTTGAATTGTATGGTTAGAATTGAGTTTAACAAATTCTTTTTTTTAAAACAAAACCAAATGGTTGAGCGACCTTTCCCTTCCCCTAAAACAATACATATCTAACTTCCTAATTACTGTTGAAAACTTCATTTTGATTCTCGTGCCTATCAAAATTTTATTTTGATTCTCGTGACTAATTATGGGCTTGTACAAATTAAAACTACTATCGAAAATTTTACTTTGATGCTCTTGCCTAGTTTATTTGATGGACAAAACGGAATTTAAAAATATTGGTTATCTTGGATCAGATCCAATTTATCGTCTGAAAATTCATATTGGATTGGTTTGGACTCAAACACTAATTATTGGATTGGATTCGAATTAGAAAACGAAATTCCAAATTTTATATTATGATTGGATTGGGCTAGGCCTAAGTACTTTAACCGCTAATTGGCGTCCATTGTAATATTACTTGTATTTTTTCTGATTTGTATCATTAAAATTATATAATGGTATTTAAAATGGTGTGATTTGGGAGATGTTTCATGTTTGGATATCAAGTGAAGTGCATTTATATATTTCTTATTTTTGTATCGATTGAAGGGTATTTATAAGAGGAAGACCAAAGTATAAACCTACATTCTCACTCTCTTTGATATTAAGAGTCTCTTGGAAAAGGCTCTTGTGTTGAATGGAGGTATTAGGAGAGAAAGTTAGGCAGCCTTTTCCTTCATTAATCTTTTGGCCTGAAGGGGCACAAAACGTTTGAACTTTGAAGTACGTGGCTTCAAGTGAAGGAAGTAGATTCATCAACCCTCGTAAAAATAAGGAGGTCATCTGCAAACATAAGATGAGACATAGGGACCTCATTTTTCCCCGCCCAAAAGAGGGTACATGACTTCCCAAGACATGCCTAGTTAATAAGACCCGCTAAATGTTCTAGACAAATATTGAATATGAAGGGGGACATAGGGTCACCTTGACGAAGACCTCTAGAGTGATGAAAGGTTTGAGATTTTTTTTCCGTTAATGAGGATCGCGGAATTAGCTTTCTTTATACAATTCATGATGAGCTATATTGAAGGATTATCTATGTGATGGTCTGAAAGACACTGGCGACAAAATCCCATTCCAAGCGATCGTAAGCCTTTTCTAAGTCCAGCTTTAAAGCAAACCAACCCAACTTTCCTTTTTTTCTTATGCATAGCATGGAGGACCTCAGACACTACTACAAGATTAATATTCAATTCGTAACCCCTCCCATGAATAAACCCATTTTGATTCGATGAGACTCATGCATGAAGGCATATAAGGTTTCATTCTATTCAGTAGCACTTTTGTCACCAACTCATAAAAAGTATTGCACAACTTATAGGACGTGGATGTTTTAGACTTTCAGGATTTGGTTGTTCGGGAACAAGAGATATTAGGGCTTGACCTAGACCTTGGGGAATATCCCTTTTTCCAAACCATTTCCTAATAGTTTCAAAAATTTCAGGCCCTATAATGTGTCATTCCTTTTGAAAGAATATAGGATGAAACCTATAGAAAATGGTTTTTTTCGTATTGTACAAGTCCACATAAAAATCCCTAATTAGGTTGCCAAGTCAATTTGGCCAAAGATTAAGTTCCCTATGCCATCCTTTAGACAACAAATGTCACTCTTTTGCCATTTGATAAGCACACTCCTATGAAAGAAAGCCATATTCATATCCCCATGAGCCACCTAGTCTAGTCTACTCTTAGCTAACGAAAACCACTCTTCCTGGAGTAGGATATCCATAAATTCTTTTTGGAGGTCTTCTTCAAGGTTAAGATGGTATATAGAGTTTGCACTACATTGCAAATAGTTTTTGATGCCCTTAAGCTTTGCTACAACCCATTTCTTTATTCAGTAAACATTGCCAAAAACTTTTTTGTTCCATGTGATGAGCTCATTTCCAGCTCTTATAAGCCTAAGGCTAATGTCACCAACTATACTACCCCTCGAAGCCGCCTGAACTAACCCCTTAAAGGTCGGAACCTAGATCCACATAGGTTTAAAACGGAAAGGCTTCACCACCAAAGGAGGGGGAGGGTTGTCAAATAAAGGTGCAAAAAATCAGGGCATTCTTATCTTATGGAATTCAGCCCGTGTGAATGTCCATATTATCAACAAAAATCCCCAAGGAGTTCATGCTATTGTGGAGGTAACTTTTAATATTCGTATATTTCTTTTTGCTATATATTTATGCTAGCCCAAGTTTTAACATTAGAAAATTTAGTTTTGGATAATTTGCATGATGTTTCGAAAAATATTAATATGCCTTGGTTAGTGATGGGGGATTTCAATAAAGTTATGTGTCAAACGGAAAAGTGGAGGGAAATCCAATAAACAATCATCGCACCAACCTGTTTAATCATACTATTAATATTTGTAATATGCTTGATCTTGGTTTTAATGGGCCAAAATTTACATAGACTAATAGAAAGAAGAATAAACCCATCTTTGAGCGGCTAGAGCCTACATAGAGGCTTTGGGAATGATGATTGGCTTATAAAATTTCCGAACTCTTGTATTTGGCACTTATACCCGAATATGATCATATCATACCCCAATTCTTTGCACCTTTGACAACCCTCCATCTCCTTTGGGGGCCACTTCTTTCCATTTTGACCCATATGATCAGTTTTTTTTGTATACATACATTAATGAAAATATTTCGTCAAAAATTTTAAAGTTTGAATCCCGAAATAGAAACAGAACCTATATTTTGGGAAGAAGGGATAACAAGATTAACTAGAGTAAGCTATTTATGTCCAAATTACAAAGTGATTACTACTACTTTTTCCTGAGTAAAATAGTAAAATGATGATTATGAGCAGGTTGATCATTGTTTGGGCCCCTGGTCTGGCCCAATAAAATATTAAAAGGCATTTCACCCAAAGCCTAGTCCTCTCATATCAAGGAGGATTCACCAGCTTTTAGGGAACAAAAAGCTGATTACCTTAAAAAGGTGGTGGCTCCCCTAGGCATTGGGAGGCTCCCAAAAAGGGTTTCTTGTCTGGGAAATCCCCAACAACTATAAATACCAACAATCCCATCAATGAACAGGTATTCAATTCTCACCTAACAAAACCAGAGCATCTCTCTCTAGACTGGATTACTTTCTCTCTCTACCTCAATCTCAACTGACTTGAGCGTCGGAGGGGCTTTCCCGGAACACCCCCGGGCCAGTTTTTCCTTGTTTTGCAGGATTGGAGACTACGAGACTCGGGATTCTAACCTAACTCGGGATTTGACTCTCACCTTAAACATATTACTCTTTTGACTAGTTTCTAGGCAGAAACAGTTTGGCGCCGTCTGTGGGGATACTACATCTCAAAGTCACGTACCGAGAGCAACATGGCACCCCGAAGGAAAACCACCCGAGGCTCACTGTCTCGTCAACCCACACCTCTCCAGTCTCACCAACCCAATGTCTTGGTCGAATCCCTGGCCATAGACGACGAGGGGTCGACCCCCCGTAACGATGAGCATTCTGCTCCCCGAGATGACCCTATGCCGGTCACGATGGCGGACATCGAACGGATTGCCCGACAGTTGAACGAAAACATGCAGAGTTTGCAGGAGCTCATAGCCGGGATCCCCCAGCTCAATCAAGGGGAGCCCCGAGAGCTGACCGGGCAGAGCCTCGTGGCAGGGATAATCCTCAAACTCACGTTCCTAACCGGAGCGAGCAACGAGTGGTAGGAGAGAGAGATCCCGACAGGCTCACTCTCAGAGGACACAGAACTCGGATGCCAGGCGCATCATTGAAGGAATCGGAGGCGCAGAGCGGAGCAGGACGCTCGCATCCTCTTAAACAAGAAGAGAGAAGAAAAGGAAAGGATGCACCGGAGGAGCAGGCTCACTCTCAGACCCCGAGGAGGGAACGGAGAAAGTCTCCTGTCGGGTCCAAGAGGACGAGGCAGGAGGACGAAGCGGACTCAGGGCCCCTCGGAACAAGCAACACCTTGATCAATCGGGGAGTCCTCAACTTCATGACCCCTTCAGTCGGGAGATCATGGAGGTACCTAACCCGGGAAAGGTTAAGGTCCCCACCATGAGCAGTACTCGGGCAGTAGTATCCCGAGGATCATATGGCCGCATACAAGGCTCAGATGAGTGTGCAGACGGGATGTGAGGCCACCTGGTGCCGTACTTTCCCGACGACCCTCAAAGGGTTGGCGCTCAGTTGGTTCTCGGGCTTTCACCTGGCATCATAACCAACTTTCTCGGTTCTAGAGGCATTGTTTCACCAACACTTCATTGCTGGACGTAGGCACAAGAAAACCAGCATCCACCTAATGTCCATCAAGCAGCAAGAGCACGAGAGCCTTGCAGATTATATCAAGCGATTCAATGAGGAGTCGCTGAAGATTTCAGATCTTCAGGACGGGGTTGCATTCACCGCCCTAATGTCCGGACTCTGGCCGGGAAAATTCAGATGGTCCCTCGCTGAGAACGAGGTCACCACTTTCACCGAGGCCATGAGTCGGGCTCAGAAATTCATCCAAGCCTCGGATATTGTAAGCCTGTCGGGGAAAAGGCTAAGAAGAAGAAGGAAGAACTCCCTTACCGGGAACCAAACAAAAACATGAGGAATCACCAACAGTTGCTCCCGAGAGCAGTAGATAACGGGAATGATCCACGTTTCAACAGAAATAGGCGGGAAATCTATTTGGATCTCAAGCACAAATCGGTATTCCCATTCCCCCACCTATCAGAACTTCCAAAGATAGGCGGGATCAGAGATTATGGTGTGAATACCATCGGGAGTGTGGTCACACCACGAAAGACTGTCGGGAGTTAAAGAAGGCCTTGGATCACTTGGCTGATCAAGGAAAATTGAACAGATACATCAAGCATCCCTGAGAGGAGAAAGGGAAGGAGAAAGAAGCGAGAAAGATAGCGAAACACCGAGGGTATGTTGGTGTCATACGGGGGCCATGCCTCGGGAGGATCATCTGGCCGCGCTCGCAAGGCCCATCTCAAGCAATGACACATCGGTGCTGGATGTGGAACCTGAAAGGCGGATGCCCGATAATGACATTCGGGGAGCCTGACCGGCACTTCACACCCCCATGATGACCCCTTGGTCATAGAAATGAAAATAGCAAACTCTCGGGTGAAAGAATCCTTGTTGACAGTGGATCCTCAGCCGACATCATCACACTCGACTGTTTGCTCAAACTGAAGTATACCGAGAAGGATGTGATCCCTACCAACCAACCGTTGATCGGTTTCGGAGGCGGGTCGGTCTACCCTCTCGGTTACGTAAAGCTGGCTGTAAGACTTGGGAAGAGGAAAGGGAAGGAGTCTACCAGTAGATTCCTAGTTGTAACCCCGCTACCTTACAATGCTATCATGGCGAGGCCCACCATGAACAAGATAAAGGCTGCCATCTCGGTATACAGCTTTGCTTCCAATATGAAACCGATGATGGGCAATGTCGGGAAGATTTATGGGACCAGCAAACAGCCCGGGAATGTTATGTCAACAGCTTTCGAGCTAAGGCACCCGAGAGAAGAAGGAAAAGAAGAGAAAGAGAGAGGAACCAACAGAACCCCGCGGGACTAGGGTTTATATATCCGAGAACCCCAAGTACTATGAAGCCCCCGACCTGTGGAGGAGGTCGAAGAGGTCGTGATAGATCCAGAAGTCGGGCATACATTGAGGATTGGCTCAAACCTCAATCCCGAGATCAGGGATCAGCTGGTTCGTACCTTGAAAGAATTCAAGGATGCGCTTATTCAGCTGCGACATGCAAGGGCTGAACCCCGACTTTGCTTCCCATGAGCTAAACATCAAGGAAGGGTTCCGCCCTATAAACAAAAGCTCAGGCATCAGGGTCCCGAGAGGAATGCCGCAGCTGCGAGAAGAAAGAAGCTACTAGAGGCGGGAATCATCGAAGAATGCCAATACACGGAGTGGTTGGCTAATGTGGTCTTGGTGAAGAAGGCCAGCGGAGCTTGGCGTATGTGCGTCGACTTCACCGACCTTAACAAAGCATGCCCCAAAGACAACCATCCTCTCCCGAAAATTGACAGATTGGTTGACTCCACAGCGGGTCACGAGTTGCTCAGCTTCATGGACGCCAATGCGGGATACCATCAGATCCCCATGGCTGAAAAAGACCGAGTCCATACTGCCTTTGTCACGGCCCAAGGCGTGTACTGCTACAAGATGATGCCCTTTGGGCTAAAGAACGCAGGGGCCACATATCAAAGAACCATAAACAAGGTCTTTGCAGAGCAACTCGGGAGGAACATAGAAGTTTACGTGGATGACATGATTGTAAAGAGCAAGAAGAAGAAAGATCATGTAGAAGATCTGAGGGAGACCTTAGCGACACTTAGGCGCCATGGTATGAAGCTAAACCCCAAGAAGTGTGTGTTCGGGGTAACTGGCGGTAAGTGTCTGGGATTTCTGGTTGACGAGAGGGGGATAGAAGCAAACCCTGACAAGATTAATGCAGTGCTGAACATGTCTTCCCCAAGAAACGTTCGGGAAGTGCAAAGGCTGACGGGGTGCCTCGCTGCTTTGGGGCGCTTCCTGTCCCGATCAGCCGACAAAAGCCTGTTGTTTTTCAGAGCCTTGAAAAGAAAAGAGTTCGACTGGGACAAAGAGGCTGAACAGGCGTTCAAGCAATTGAAACAACACTTGGCAACGCTGCCTAAACTCATATCTCCCTTGCCGGGAGAGACTCTCTATATATACCTCTCGGTATCAGAGCATGCACTCAGTGCGGTGTTGGTTGCAGAAAGGGAAACATCCCAACACCCCGTCTATTTTATCAGCCATGCATACCGAGGGGCAGAGTCGAGATACAACGAGGCTGAGAAAATGGTGTTCGCCTTGGTGATGGCAAGTAGGAAGTTGAAGCCGTATTTTCAAGCGCATCAAATCATCGTCCTAATCGGACAACCTATCAGGAAGCTAATTGAGAACAGGAATCACTCGACCCGAATGACCGAGTGGGCGGACCAGCTGGCTGACTACGGGTTGGAATATGAGCCACGTCGGGCAATCAAGGCCCAAGCCCTCGCAGATTTCATCAGCGAATGCTGCTCCCGTCCGGAGGACATCGAAGTAAGGGAGTCGTGGGAGCTGCAGGTAGATGGTTCTGCGACCAAGTCGGGAAGTAGAGCTGGACTGGTCATCATACCCTCTATCGGGGACAAAATGGAATATGCAGTGAAGTTTGACTTCCTTGCCTCAAACAACGAGGCCGAGTATGAAGCACTGATTCTGGGCCTACAAATTTGTATCACCTCGGGAGCCCAGAACATACTAGCAAAATCCGACTCCCAACTAATAATGGGGCAGGTCTCGGGGGAGTATGAAGCTAAGGAAGACAACATGAGGATGTACCTTAACAAGACCCGACAGCTAATTCAGAAGCTAACTTCATTCAAAATCCAGCATTTCCCCCGGTCCGAGAACCAACAGGTTGATGCCCTTGCTCGTATGGCTAGCTCAGCAGAAGGGTTAGCCCCCCGCAGCATAATTTGGGAAGTCCTTGAGCAACCAAGCATCAACTCTTTGGAAGTGCACACTTTGAACCGCACCGACACCTGGATGGCAGAAATCATAGGGTATCTTCGGGACGGATTCTTGCCCATAGATGAGAAAGAGGCTGAAGCCCTTAAGAACAAGGCGGGATGGTTTCTTTGGCATGAAGGAAACTTGTACAAAAAATCTTACACGCACCCGTTGCTAAAATGCGTCACTGCATTTGAAGGGAACTATATTCTAAGGGAAATCCATGAAGGGGCTTGCAGCAGCCATCAGGGGGCCAGGACAATAGCTGGGAAAGCTCTAAGGGCGGGGTACTATTGGCCCACCCTAAAAAATGATGCAGAGGCCCTGGTCAGGAAGTGCCCTAATTGCCAACTTCATGGAGATATACCTCGGGCCCCAACCAATCAACTAACCACTATCCAAGCTGTTCTTCCATTTGACAAGTGGGGAATGGACCTCATAGGCCCCTTTCCAGCGGCCTCGGGGCAAAGGAGGTTTCTCTTGGTAGCCATCGACTATTTCACGAAATGGGTCGAGGCGGAACCACTGGCCTCCATAACAGACAAGCAAGTGCAGAACTTCATATGGAGAAACATCATCACCCGGTTCGGGGTTCCCAAGACTCTCATCTCAAATAATGGAAGGCAATTTAACAGTGGGCCAACTCGGGAATACTGCTCCAGGTTCGGCATTAGAACAAGGTTCTCCGCAGTGTCCCGACCCCAGACAAATGGTCAAGCAGAGGCTGCAAACAAAGTTGTGCTGAATGGGATAAAAAAGTCTCTAGAAGGAGCTAAGGGAAGCTGGATCGACGACCTCCCGGGAGTGCTATGGTCGGCAAGGACAACGGTGAAAGAAGCAACTGGCCATTCACCCTTCAACCTGGTTTATGGAAGCGATGCTGTCCTTCCTGTAGAAGTTGGGATACCATCCCCGAGAATGACATTCTACGATTACGAGCAGAACGAAGAAGAAAAACCAGTCAATCTAGACTTACTTCCCGAGACAAGAGGCAATGCTCTGCTGAATTCCATTCACAACAAGCTACGAGTAGCCAGACAGTTCAATCAAAGGGTCAGGGCTCGCCCTATCCTAGTCGGGGACTGGGTGGTGAGAAAGGTGGAAGTTACTGGCCTCACCCACCTCAAAGGCAAGCTCGGGCCAAAGTGGGATGGACCTTACAAGGTTGTCGCCGAGGTCAAGCCCGGGACATACCGACTTGAGTCACCAGAAGGCACCCCACTTGACTGACCCTGGAATGCAGACAATTTGAAGAAGTATTTTATCTAAGTTACCTTGTAACATGGCCACACTTGAGCCATTTCTGTAATCAAAATGCAAGCCAACTCGAGGTATTCGCCAATCCCCTTTTGAGTTAACATTGACTAAAGCCGCCTTGACCATAGTTGAGCCGTCGGTTTTATCATTCGTTACAACTCGGGGCCATTAGCAATACCTTATTAGAGCTCAGTATTATTGCAACAGTAATGAAAAGTTGACATTATCTTATAATTGCAACGAATGATGCAATTATGCATAACACGAAAAGGCAAAAGATGAATCAAGAAAATACTTCCATTCATAGAAAATAAAGTACACCTAAAGGTTCAAGAACAGACTCTCAAAACCGCAAAATAATACCCGGAACAAACTCTCGGGCAGGGAAATAAAGTTCAAATGAAAAGCAACAAAACATAATCTAAACAGCAGCAGTCTTGGTAGGGGAGCTGTCGGTACTGCCGGTACCATCCTCATCATTGGAACTCTCCGACAGGATCTCTGGTTCAACGTCTACCTCGGGGTTGAGTTGGAGCCTCGGGAGGTGTGGAAGGAAGAGCAGTCGGGTCCTCAGAAACCTTTGAAACCGAAGGCTGAGGCGCCTTGGAAGCAGATGATTGTGGAGGATCCTTCTTGGCAGCCTGCTCTGCATTCACCCGCTGCTCCTCGGCTATGCGGGCATCAAACTCAGCCTCGACCCTCGACCAATCCAGAGAGGAGTCGGGACCAACTAAGATACCCTTCAATCGCTCCTTCGTTTCCCTGACCGCCATCCGGTATGAACGAGAAGCCATCTTCCCAAGTAATCCAAACCCTCGGAGACCTCTTCCATCCCTCCAAGAACTCAGTTGCCCAGCCTTCGCCTCTTTGGAGGCCTTCTTAACTTGTGCGCGGAGCGCTTGGCTTCTTCTCGCGCCGAGAGCTTGACGCGTAGCTCATCCAACTCCGCCTGAAGGGTGTTCCTCGCAAGGGTAACAGTGTTAAGGTCATCAGTCAGCACCTTCTGATTATCCTTCAGTGCTTTATGTTCCTTAACAGCAGCGGAGGCTTCCTCGAAGGTGTCCTTCTGAGAATTCAACTCGGTAGTGAGCCGAGTAACTTCAGCATCCTTCTCCTGAATCTGCTTCTTAAGGGCGTCAATCTCCCCTTTCAGTTCAACGACGCCCTCCTCAAATTGGGAACGACGATTTATCACAGAGGTCATACGAATGGATGTCTGCAAGATAAAGCAGAACATTAAGAAATACCCAATAGAGAAATAAAGAAGTCGGGACAGGTACTCACCTCGAGCCAGGACTCGTACAAAGCATTAATCTCGCCCATGCCCAGGTCCAAGAGAGCCTTATCATCGGCATCGGTATAAAGGGTATGAAGAGCAGACCTCACTCTAGCCATCTTCTGCGCCGGAGAAATAGAAGTAAAGGGAGTATCAATCCCAAACTTCTCGACTCGGGTACGCTTTTGTAGAGGCTCCTCAGAACCTATCAAAGCATCCTCGGGAAAGCTCGGAGCCTTCCGCTTGCTTCCCGAGGAGACCCCTGACGAGGCCTTGTCGGAAACCTTCGAGACCACAAGCGAAGGCGCCTTAGCAGCCATCTCCGCCTCTGCTTTTTCAGCAGCTTGAGCCTTCTCCACATCTGACTTCACCTTGCGGGAGCGGATGTGAGGCTTCTTAGCCCTCTTGGACTCGGTATCCTGCAAATGAAAAGGAGTTAGGAAAACAGAAGAAACAACTCGGTGTCGGGCTTAGGCTGAAATTAAGATTCACCTTGGGAGCCGGGGGTACAGACATAGTCTCTGTGTCCAGTTCCGCCAAGATTTAGCTGCCAAGTCGTGGCTACTGATGAATCGCTCGCCATTACAGGATCGAGTCGGTGTCGGGCTAGAACTGAAACAAACATAATGTCAAAATTTAGCGTAAACAAGATAAATTGCACATTTGGATAAGGAGTTTACCCTTATCACAGCTACAACTCAAGCCTACAGCCGCCAAGAACATCTCGTTCCGGATATCATGGCGAGTGGGCAACCAATTCGAAGGCACATAAGCCAAATCCCCCGAATGTATTCTCGGGTAGTAGAAAGGTATATCCCAGCAACGCCTCCTCCCGAGACATCTCAGGACCGTCTGATTCAATCTAAATCGGGACCTTCCTCGGGGGTAGTATGGGATCCCCAATCGCCGCTGGTATAGACTGTAGAAGGTTCTTCTGAATCCTTTTTGGTTAGAAGGGGATCACGAACCACTTTGTAACCTGGGCGACACTGAAAACGAACCACCCCGGACCTGGCGCTCAGCCGGGCCAAGCATCAATGTAAAAACATGCGCCACAGGCGCAAACTCGGGGCCACCCCGAGAAGATCACAAACAGCAATGAATCCATTTATAGTTAACCAGCTGTTTGGAAGTAAGTTGGTCAGAGTAAGCTGGTAACCATTTAGTAGGTCCTTGATAAATGGGTGCAAGGGAAACCTAAGGCCCATCTGCATGCTATGGTGGTACACTGAAACACACCCAGCAGGAGGAGTCAATACCGACTCCGCACTCTTGGCCCTCACAACAAAGTAAGGGTCTTGGATCCAAAACTTAGTCCCAATATACTTCGCATTTCTCTCCATATAAGTCATAAAGCTGGCCTCGGGAAAGAATGTATGAGGGCCGCCCTCGGGGTCTAAGGAAGGGACCTCTTGTCCGGATGTGGTCGGGGCTTCATCTTCGGGTTCCTCGAAAACCGTCACCACCTTGTCCGACAATAACCTGTCCAGATAACTCGAACTACAGGGTTTATGGGCCAAGGAAACATCAAAAGGTCCCGGGACAACCCCTTCATCTTCCTCGCTTAGGGAATCCGATGGAGTGGAAAGAGGAATGGCCTCGGGAACGGTGGAAGGGTCCTCACAGGGAACCCGAGTACTAACCAAGAATCCATCTACCTCCCGTATCTCCTCAGAAAGTCTAATGGTAGAAGAAGAAGACTCACTAGGATCCGACTCGGGATCCATCCTAAACACCTAACAACAAAAGTAAGAAAAGGAAAGGGACACGAGGGGGCGTACCTTCTCAAACAACAGTCGGGAGTGGAGACTGAGGCGCGCGCTAGGAGGACTCGGGATCGGACGAAATTCTAGAGATTCTAGAGATAAATTCTGGAGAGCAATTCTAGAGAGAGATTCTAGAGAGAGTGAAAGTGATTGCAAATGATTTGGGATACGGACAAATTCTCTCTCCATCTCTATATATAACCTCAAATCTCCCCTCCGCGTCGCGACAACCTCTGGACCCTCAATGGGCCCTCAAAAGATTGGCCAAAAAGAAGGAAAGCCCATTCAAATTCAGGCCCAAAAGTCAATGGTCAAACTTCCAAGCGTCAAATGCCCTCTCAAAAACCTTGACTCTCCAGTCATCCCCGAGTGGTATACCTTGGTCAGCCCAAGAGTTTCATACTTAGCCAAATAATGAGCTAAGTCTAACCACACCCGACATGAGATGGCATATAAAGGCTCATTGGCCCCCGAGTTGGGTACCCCTGCTTGGTCAATCCAAGGGGTCACATACTTAGCCAAATAATGGGCTAAGTTCATTCATGCATAACTCGGGATTACATGGGAAGGCCTATTGGCCCCCGAGTTGGGTACCCCTACTTGGTCAATCCAAGGGACTCTCAATACTTAGCTCATTAGTTCCATCATAACCAACTCGGGATTACATGGGAAGGCCTATTGGCCCCCGAGTTGGGTACCCCTTCTTGGTCAATCCAAGGGGCTCATACTTAGCCAAATAATGAGCTAAGTTCAACAATAACCAACTCGGGATTGCATATGGAGGCTCATTAGCCCCCGAGTTGGGTACCCCTACATGGTCAATCCAAGGGGCTCATACTTAGCCAAATAATGAGCTAAGTTCAACAATAACCAACTCGGGATTACATGGGAAGGCCTATTGGCCCCGAGTTGGGTACCCCTACTTGGTCAATCCAAGGGGCTCTCAATACTTAGCCAAGTAATGAGCTAAGTTCCATCATAACCAACTCGGGATCACATGGGAAGGCCTATTGGCCCCCGAGTTGGGTACTCCTTCTTGGTCAATCCAAGGGGCTCATACTTAGCCAAATAATGAGCTAAGTTCAAACAATAACCAACTCGGGATTGCATATGGAGGATCATTAGCCCCCGAGTTGTGTACCCCTACATGGTCAATCCAAGGGGCTCATACTTAGCCAAATAATGGCCAAGTTCATTCATGACCAACTCGGGATTGCATATGGAAGCTCATCAGCCCCCGAGTTGGGTACCCCTACATGGTCCATCCAAGGGGCTCATACTTAGCGTCATAACCAACTCGGGATTACATGGGAAGGCCCATTGGCCCCCGAGTTGGGTACTCCTACTTGGTCAATCCAAGGGACTCACACTTGGCCTAAGTCCATCCCAGACCAACTCGGGATAGCATGAGATCCTTGGGTGCCCCCCTATCCCGGGGTCGATAATATGCAAATGAACACCTCCCCCACTCGGGGCCCCCACTCGGGGTCCCCACTCGGGATTTGAGATGCCGCGGCATGCCCGAGTCGGGATGACGTGCTCGTGGCTGGACGCCTCCCCCCACTCGGGATTTCAGCATACCGCACTCGGGGTCATTAGTGCGCTTTCGGGACAGGGCTCACACCCCTGTTCCACGCTATAACCCAAAACCCCACTCGGGACTCCAGCAATTGATGTGGCGAGATGCCACGATGTCCTCGGGTCGGGGTCAATGTTGGACCTTCAGCCGAAGCTCCCCTCGGGGTCTAGTAATTCCCCTCAAAAATCCCCCTACAAGTGGGAGAACTCGGGTCGGGTTCCCGGACCGAGAGCAAGTTCAGAAAAATTCGCCAACCAACCGCATTCTGAAGCCAGAGTTCATTTACGATTATTTGGCACGGGGCTAATTGTTTGGGCCCCTGGTCTGGCCCAATAAAATATTAAAAGGCATTTCACCCAAAGCCTAGTCCTCTCATATCAAGGAGGATTCACCAGCTTTTAGGGAAGAAAAAGCTGATTACCTTAAAAAGATGGTGGCTCCCCTAGGTATTGGGAGGCTCCCAAAAAGGGTCTCTTGTCTGGGAAATCCCCAACAACTATAAATACCAACAATCCCATCAATGAACAGGTATTCAATTCTCACCTAACAAAACCAGAGCATCTCTCTCTAGACTGGATTACTTTCTCTCTCTACCTCAATCTCAACTGACTTGAGTGTCGGAGGGGCTTTCCCGGGAACACCCCCGGGCCAGTTTTTCCTTGTTTTGCAGGATTGGAGACTACGAGACTCGGGATTCTAACCTAACTCGGGATTTGACTCTCACCTTAAACATATTACTCTTTTGACTAGTTTCTAGGCAGAAACAATCATCAACCAAGTATTGGAATGCATGATAAACGAGTTTATCATACAATGGATTGAGTATGTCTTGTCCAAAATGACTTGAAACTAATAATTCCAATCTATTACTATATGCTTTGGAACAGCTTTCCCCGTTGGATAGGAAAAGAAGGACCGCGCTTTTTGGCTCGTTTTGTTCATCTCCTGCTTTCTTTCTGGCTACGTCCGTACCGCTCCTCGTGGAGTAGATCCCGCATCCAACTTACGTTTTTCTTCCTAGTTCTTTTTTTTACCTGGTTTCCAAGAATATTTTTTCTTTCTATCCCGAATCGTGTGCCTTTCTGCCGAGTTCCTCTCATGACCGGGGGTTGAATACGGAAATGGCATCTATCCTTACGGAAAACGAAAGTTACCGCTCTAATTCTCAGGATTCTCATTCTGTTATCGGCCTTCTCCGATGTCCGCCTTCTTGTACTGATAGTTGGTTTCTTCCTTATCTTCAGCTAAAAGCTGGAAGGGGATTTGCAGTATTTAAAAGCAGAGAAAGGGTCGCCTTGTTGAGTTCTGCGGGAAGGAATTTCGCTTTTTTCGGCAAGACGCGCGCATCTGATCTTTTGCTCTTTTCTAGGGCGGATACTCGCTCAGCGCTAGCGCTAGCAAGTTAGCGCAACAACTTAGTGTCTTGTTTTCTTCGCTGCAAGTAACCATGAATTGGGAATCCTACGCAATTCTTGTTTTCTTAAATCAAATTCTTTCGAGGCGTTCCTTTCCTGTAGCTAATGTTGCTATTTAACCCCGTTCTATTCCCGGCAGCGGAAAAGATCACAGCGCTTACTCTTGTTGCAACGGCTATACAGAGAAAGCTCTAATGATATTCGTTATGATTTGGGCCCTTTTCCACTTATCCTCAAACTCAGGCGCAATATCAAATTCTAATGTTTTTGAATCCTCAACTGCAAAAGACCCTTCTTTCTTCACTATGCTTTCAAGTTGCTCTGTACTAGCGTGATAGCAAGGGAAATTGAAATTGTTTAGCTTCTCTTCTTGGACCAATCCCTGAGAGCGGAATAATATTAGCTTTATAGTACGAAGGCTAGCTACCTGTTTACAAAATTTTAGATAAAATTGAAAATAAAAAAAATTGATACAATACATAAGCTCAAGTAAAGATAAGATAAGTTCAGATAATAATATACAATAAGCTCTACTTTAATATAAACATCACACGAAAAGTTTCAAAGAAGATAAGCTCAGATAAGTAAAATAAGTTAAATAGAACAGACCCTTCATCATAATAAGAAATATTAATCTATAAAGAGGCTTGTTAGAAAACGTAAAAAAGACTGTGCAACTAAAAATTACAGGAAGTAATAAGACACATAGGATTACTCAAATTTATACTTCTTCTGTTCCATAATGAGTGAAACATAGGAATTGAGCACAAGATTTAATAAACATCACATCCAAAAGCCAAAAAGTCATAAATATCCTTTACATTATCAAAAGGAGGAGAGCGAAGCAAACTACACAAGTTTGTGATGGGTACTCTTGTCATTTTGTCACTTTTTTTCTTCCGTTTAAGGTATGTTTCACTTATTTTGAAACGTTTCAAAATAGTAAGTGTTTTACTTATCATGGGACCGAAGAAGTATTGTTTTGTACATTATTTTGATAGTGATAAATAATACTATTAGCATATGATAATGTTGAGAGTGTAATCCACATGTGTCCCACATTGGAAGAATTGAAAGTATATGACTAATATATAAGCTAATGGGTTACTCCACCTATCAACATATGGTTTTAGGATGGAACCCCATTGGGCTTGTGTGCGGTCATACTCTTATCTTGTGTGGGCTTGTGCTGAGCCCACCGAGATTTGTCAGATAAAGCTAACAACCATAGATACCATTAGCTAATTTAATTGCTAACATTTAGATCTCTGAATAAATAATAAAAATGACAAGTATTATTACTGAAAGAAAAGATCAAAGTAGCATAAAAAAGGGAAGCAATTAACCTCAGAAACAAGACTAGTAAGGGCCCTAGTAAAGATTTTGAGCTCCAATGAAGTCCAAGTCAATGAATCAGTAGAACATGATCGACCTCGAAGTGTCAAGAGCATACAACCGTTAGCTACCACTTCTTTCGAACGACATTTAAGGAACTTGGTGAGGTCTTCTTCAAACTGGATCCAATAGGCTTTTGCAACAGCCTTAGGACTAGTTTCCGATATGTAGACATTTCCCTTATTTATTTGTATACCTTGGTTATCATAGAGTCCTGGTGGTACCTTGATGAAGTATAACAAAGTACTGAAGAAGGTTCTTTAGGAAATTGAGTATTAAGTTGGAACTATAACAATATACTACTATGAGCTAAGTCTATATTTATAGCAGGACATTCCACCTTTATCTCTATTATATAAGTCAAGGGAGGAGGTGTAGAGTTCTCTTTTGAAGTGACTAAAATACCCTTTAATAATTTAAAATAATATTTTTCTTTTTATAAAAAATTGAAAAATGAGAATTAATGAAACTTGTCATATGAGTAGGTCAAAAATGAAATATGCAATATCATTAATAACTTGACAAACTAGATTGACACAATCAATTCACGAAATCAATTAGAATCTTCAACCAAAAAAAGTTAGCAACGTATCGTGATAACATAATATTTCATAATTACAAAGTTCAAACAATATAGTTTTTTAACATTTATAATTGTTAAAGAACTATATTAAAGTCGCTGAAAAGAAAATTATTTGTTATAACGGACGTGAGAGAGAAACAAATTATGAATGCAAAAACAATAAAAACAGACAACAGATTTACATGGTTCACCAATTTGGCTACATCCACGGCAGAGAGAGGGAGAATATTTTATTATATGAGAAGAACAGATTACAGAGAGAAAAGAATGAATTTCGTAGTCTAAAACCTAGAATATAAATAACATATTTATATTCCCCGTCAGAAAACGCGTTTCCGCGTTTACCGGGCAGCCGCCCGATCGGGTCGGGTGAACCCGCCCGATCCGGCGGTAATTAACTTCTCCAATCTTCGTTGCGCGCCCGGTCGGGCGAGATTGGCCGAGTCGTAATTCGGTGTCTCGCCCGATCAGGCGAAGAGGCCCGATGGCATCGGGCGAGACTTCTTTTCACTTCCAGCTTTTCTCTCGTTGCGGGCCCGATCGGGCGGCCTCGCCCGACCCGATCGGGCGGTAGTCCAGATTTGTCTTCTATGCAATTTGACGCATTTCAACAAACACATTCAAGGCACAAACTTCTACAAATCTCCACCTTGACTTGAATCCTCTCACAATAACCAGAAAACCAGATGCATTGATCACAATGCCCAGAATCTCCCAAACACCAGATTTGTCCCAAAAGACAACCAGAACAGATTAGTCCCTAAGGACCCCAGAATTGCCCAAGGAGGGCAATTAACAATCACGAACATTGAGTAAGTCCAAACAATGTTGAAACTTACTCTGCGGAACCGGCTTGGTGAACATATCAGCAGGATTATCAGCAGTTCCTACCTTTTTCACCTTAATCCTAGTCTCACTCCTTAGGAAATGGTATCTCACATCAATATGTTTAGTCCTCTCATGATGGACTTGATCCTTAGCTAAACATATTGCACTCAGACTGTCACAGTAACATAGCCTGATCATGATGCAACCCAAGATCACTAACTAGTCCCTTTAGCCATATTCCCTCTTTAGCAGCTGCTGTCAATGCCATGTACTCTGCTTCAGTAGTAGACAAAGTAACTGTAGCCTGCAAAGTTGCCTTCCAACTAACGACAGAACCACCAAGAGTAAATACATAACCAGTCATTGACCTCCTACTGTCAACATCTCCAGCATAATCAGAATCGAATAACCAGTGACTAAACACTGGGTATCATTCCCATAAATGAGACCAACATCAGAAGTACCTCTTAGGTACTGAAAAATCCTCTTGACTGCCTGCCAATGCTCCTTACCAGGATCACCCATGAACCTACTAACTACACTGACTGCATGTGCAAGATCCGGCCTAGTGCAAACCATAGCGTACATCAAACTCCCTACTGCACTAGCATAAGGAACCCGACTCATGTACTCCTTCTCCTCAGCAGTTTTGGGTGCAAAAGCCACAGACAAATGATTATTTGAAGCACTTGGAGTGTCTATAGGCTTTGCAGTTGTCATGCCAAACCTTGATAGAATCTTCTGAATATAACCTTTCTGAGACAAGAAAAGTTTCTTCTGACTTCTTTCCCTATAGATCTCCATCCCCAAAATCTTCTTTGCAGCACCCAAATCTTTCATCTCAAACTCAGCACTGAGAAGACCCTTCAACCTCTGAATATCAGACTTAGCCTTAGCAGCTATAAGCATATCATCTACATACAGAACCAGATATATGAAAGAACCATCACTCAACTTGTTATGGTACAACAGCAATCATACTCACTTCTGTTGTAGCCCAACTCAATCATGTAGCTGTCAAACCGCTTATACCACTGCCTAGGAGACTGTTTGCCCATACAAGGACTTCTTCAATCTGCAAACATAGTCTTCTTTTCCCGGAACTTGGAACCCATCTGGTTGTGTCATATAAATCTCTTCTTCCAACTCCCCATGTAGGAAAGCTGTTTTCACATCTAGTTGCTCAAGTTCAAGATCCTGATGTGCAACCATTGCTAGTAGCACCCTGATGGAAGTATGTCTGACTACTGGTGAGAAAATCTCATTATAATCTACCCCTTCCCTTTGTGTGAACCCTCTTGCAACAACCCGAGCTTTATACTTAACCCCCTCAGTAGGTGAAGACCCTTCTTTCTTCTTGAAGACCCATTTGCATGTCACAATCTTCCTCTCCTTAGGACGTTTACTAACTCCCAAGTCTGATTTTTATCGAGAGACTCCATCTCATCTCCCATTGCAGCAAGCCATAAAGTAGACTCACTTCCAGAAACAGCTTCTTTATAGGTGGATGGCTCATGATTTTCAACCTCCACCTCCTCAGCAACCTGAAGTGCATAGGCCACCATATCTTCAAAACCATACCTCTTTGGAGGCCCCACACCAACTCTTCTAGCTCTATCAAGTGCTATGCTTGGTTGATGAATTTCAGATGGCTCTTCTTCATGTTGATCTTCTCCACCTTGGTGCTGTGATTCACTCTCAGCCTGAGTGACTTGCAGCTCCACCTGTTTATCAACATCTCCACTGACGGACACCACAGTAGACTTCACAGAAGGGTTAAGCATGGAATTTTCATCAAATATTACATTCCTACTAAGTATGACACGATTTTCAGAAGGTGACCATACTCTATAGCCCTTAACCCCAATCCCAAAACCAACAAATCTACCCTTCTTAGCTCTAGGTTCTAATTTTCCCTCATTTACATGATAATAGACAGTAGAACCAAAAATTCTCAACAAAGAGTAATATGCAGGCTTACCAGACCACACCTCATAAGGTGCCTTGCAGTCAATACCTGTATGGGGTCCCCGATTGATCAGATAGCAAGCTGTACTTACAGCTTCTGCCCAAAACCTCCTAGCCATCCCAGCATTTGAGAGCATGCACCTTGCTCTCTCCAACAATGTCTGATTCATGCGTTCTGCAACTCCATTCTGTTGTGGCGTATTTCTAACAGTATGATGGCGAGCAATCCCTTCATTTTTGCAGAACTCATCGAACTCAGACCAACAAAACTCCAGACCATTATCAGTTCGCAGCCTTTTGATCTTCCTTTCAACTTGATTTTCCACTAAAACCTTCCACTGTTTGAAATTCTTGAAAGCATCACTTTTATGCTTCATCATAATCACCCAAGTCATTCTTGAATAATCATCAATCATAGACACAAAATACTGTGACCTCCAATAGATGCAACTCGGGAAGGTCCCCAACAATCAGAGTGAATATAATCAAGTACCTTTAGTTGTATGAACCGCCTTTGGAAACTTGCTGCGATGAAGCTTCCCAAACACACAGTGTTCACAAAACTCTAGGTTCTGCACCTTGTGCCCACATAGAAGATCCCTTTTTGACAGAATTTGCATCCCTCTTTCACCCATGTGCCCAAGTCTCATATGCCACAACTTGGTAACTCCTCCTTGTGAATCTCAGATGATGCAACAGCAGCAGAATCTGTCATAGTAGACCCCTGAAGAATATATAAGGTACCAACTTTAATACCTTTCAGAACCACCTTTGAACCCTTGTAGACACTCATAGCTCCACCTTCACCTTGAAAACTGAACCCCTTACTATCTAGAAGACTCAGAGATATCAGATTCTTTGTCATTAATGGAACATGCCTAACTTCGTTCAAGGTACAGAGTGTACCATCATGAGTCCTTACCCTTATAGAGCCTATCCCAACTACTTTGCAGGCAGCACTGTTAGCCATAGAAACATTGCCTCCATCTATCTGCTTGTAAGTTGAAAACCACTCCCTGCATGGACTAATATGATACGATGCCCCAGAATCAAGAACCCACACATCCCTACAATGTGACTGGCTATTAACTACTAGGGCCAGATCTTCCTCAGAATCACCTCCAGTTTCTGCCAAAGCAGCAGAACCTTCACTTTTATCCTGTTGTTTCTTTTTCTTAGGACACTCATTCTTCCAGTGCCCCTTCTCCTTACAGTAATTACAGATATCAGTAGTTTTAGGACCCTTAGAATTCGAATTTTTAAAGTTCGTTTTCTTTTTACCAGATTTCTTTTGTCCCTTCCCCCCAGTAACTACTAATCCAGATGCCTGATTTTCTGTACTAGACCCAGAAGCCTGGTGACGGACTTCTCTAGTATGCAGAGCAGATCTTACTTCTTCTAACGACATACTATCTTTACCAACAATAAATGAATCCACAAAATTCTCATATGACATAGGCAAAGATACCAACAATATTAAAGCAGCATCCTCATCATCTACTTTAACATCAATATTTCGCAGATCTAGTAAGATGGTATTTAATTTATCTAAATGATCTCTTAAAGACGTACCTTCCTGCATACGCAGGCTGAACAGACGTTGCTTCAAAAGCAACTTGTTGGTTAGAGATTTCGTCATGTACAAGCTCTCTAACTCAACCACAGACCAGCAGCAGTGTCCTGCTCCGCAACTTCAGTAATTATGTCGTCAGACAGACACAACATAATTGTTGAATGCGCTTTCTCCTCCAGAATTTCCATCTCAGCGGTAACTGAATCCGTTGCCTTCTTGGCCAACGGTGCCCACAACCCCTGTTGCTTCAGTAAAGCCCGCATCTTGATTCGCCACAGACTAAAACTATTCCTCCCAATAAATTTATCAATTTTGACATTCATCCCAGACATCTTTCTCACACAGATCGATCACCAAAGCTCTGATACCAATATGTTATAACGGACGTGAGAGATAAACAAATTATGAATGCAAAAACAATAAAAACAGACAACAGATTTACGTGGTTCACCAATTTGGCTACATCCACGACAGAGAGAGGGAGAATATTTTATTATATGAGAAGAACAGATTACAGAGAGAAAAGAATGAATTTCGTAGTCTAAAACCTAGAATATAAATAACATATTTATATTCCCCGTCAGAAAACGCGTTTCCGCGTTTACCGGGCAGCCTCCCGATCGGGTCGGGCGAACCCGCCCGATCGGGTCGGGCGAACCCGCCCGATCGGGTCGGGCGAACCCGCCCGATCCGGCGGTAATTAACTTCTCCAATCTTCGTTGCGCGCCCGGTCGGGCGAGATTGCCCGAGTCGTAATTCGGTGTCTCGCCCGATCGGGCGAAGAGGCCCGATGGCATCGAGGAGACTTCTTTTCACTTCCAGCTTTTCTCTCGTTGCGGGCCCGATCGGGCGGCCTCGCCCGACCCAATCGGGCGGTAGTCCAGATTTGTCTTCTATGCAATTTGACGCATTTCAACAAACACATTCAAGGGACAAACTTCTACATTATTAAATCATCGACCAAATTTTACAGTGACGGTATTGAACTAGGTTAAAAATCATTCATTTTTAATTTAAAAAGATAATAACATCTACAAAAGAACCTCAATAATTTACATCACTATCAAAATATTTTTAGATAAAAAAATGTTAATTCATATATAACTACATAAGATTGTCGACGCACGCATCGCGTGCATATGCAATTAGTTGTCAAGTATGCAATTACATTATTTTCGTTCTCGAGCAATGCATAAAATTTTGTACATTTCGTTTTGATATTGGATATAGTAAGAACATTTCCCGTCAAAAAAAAAGTAAGAACATTAATAATTAAACTCTACCATATAATTTACTGGAAAATTATCTATGCAACATATATCTATTCTACATGGCTGATGGCACAATCTCGAAGATTTCCCATGCATGCATAATGTGATTCCGCCACTTGGAAATACAACTCGTTTACAACCCCAAAAAAGTAGAGAAGGTTTTAGGGATTCATCAAAAATTTAAATTACCTTTTAAATTTTTTTTGAAGAGTTAAAATATTTTGATTGGTTTAAACTTTAAAGTAATATGATTGTATCAATTAAGATTTACAATAGTTTTAGGGGATTATTTTTAGCAGTGCACAACCAATTATCCGTTAGAGCATGTTATCTTCGTCTTATTTTTAGAAAAGAAAAAGTTAATAAAAAGTTAAGACAACTTTAGGAAAAAAAAATAGTTTAAAAAAATGTTAAGAAAATTTTAGAAAAATAAGAAAAATTAAAGAAGAAACTTTTTTTTTCAGAAAAAATTAGAAAATTTAAGAAAAAAAAATAAGGGGAAGAGAATACTTCACCAATCAAATAATTGTATAATTTTTTTCTTATTTAATCACCCCCATAAATTTTATTTTACATAAACAAGTGCACTTAACTTAAAATGTAGAAAGAAAAATTAACAAACAAACCTGAGATAACCAGTGGAGGGTATAATTTGCATGAACAAAATGCAAAGTGTTATCAGGAAAAAGTCTGTCATAAATCATAATAGGATCCAGGAACTCCCATCAAAAAGCACAAGGGCACACCATCCTTTTTTTCTTTCAGTTGTTCCAAGTTCATCAAATCTCTGAATAACAAGTTAAAATCATTTGAAGAAAGATCATTCATGTACATTTGTAGTTTAGGAAATTCACGAGTTTGCATATTTTTGCGCTTTAACTCGTTCCACTTTCTTTGCAAAATTTTTATTACTAATGATACGAGAGCCAAAGGAACTGGGCCCACTCCACAACCTAAATCAGCTACATTAAGACATCTTGATAGGCCTTCAATATCATCCTCTGAGATTAGAGATTGAATTGTTCTCTCTAATAGACCTTGGTTCATTAACCATGCTCCAATCTGTTACGGTAATTAAAATTAAACACAATTGGTTTTTAAGGTTCCGTTTGGTAGGGCATAAAATATTTTCAGTGTAAAATGATTTTCATGGAAAACAATTTACAATGGAAAACACAATTAGTTTCTATTGTTTGGTTACATGTAAGAAAAATGAGGAAATGAAAGACAAAGTAAGGAGGTAGTGAGAGGAGTGTACAAGAGAGATAAGGAAAATAGTTTTCCCTTCATTTTGAAAGGAAAATGGTTTTCCATCATTGGGAGAGTAATTTTACCCCAAAGGAAAATGATTTTACACTCTTTTCCCAACCAAACAATGTAAAACTAAAAATAGAGGAAAATAGTTTTCCAGGAAAATGTTTTACACCCTACCAAATGGAGCATAAGTGAAGCAAGCCAGGAAAGAAAGGCTTGTACGAGTTTTAAACTAAACATTAAAGTGATTACAAAATTTAGGAGAATACTATATTTGCAGTTAGTAAATAAGCTAGAAAAAACGAGAATAAATCTGGTGCTACTAAAAATAAATTGGGATACCATCTCGTAGATATACATGATTTTCTCTAATTAATACAAGCTTGCTTTTAACCAAAAAAAAGTATAATTTAGCGTTACCTGGACAGAAGAATTTTGGTGATAGCTGAGCTCTCCATCACCTTTAATCATATGCAAAACATCCTTCACCTCCATTTTTTTTCCCCTTGCTAACCTCTCATAGCCAAAACTTTCTCATGTTCTATAAGTACAAATTTATTTAGTGCAGCCTATCTCCACAAAACCTAGAGAGTCAAAATGTATCCAAATTAACAGCTAACCATGTTTGAACACTTTGCGAAAAGTGGGCATATGCGAAGCTAAACTTCGTTGTGCTAGATGTAGACTGTGATTGACCATTTTTCAGGCCCTACTCGAAGACGAAAATTAACAGGTTTTGGGCACGGTATTTTAGCCCGCGATTTGGGGACGAACCGGTTTTTGGTAAAAAAGATGAGCCATAAACCCCAAATTCACAAATATAGTTTAAGTTTTGGCCCGACTCAAAAAATAGTCCAAATAGCAGGTTTTTGCGCGAAAAAAATGGTCTGTGACTTGGCTCCAAACGTGCCATTTTTTTTTTTTTGCAAAACCCGATCTGACTCGACCATGTCATGATCACTTTATTTGTATCACTATCATATATTGTGGTGCTCTTTTGTACTTCACCTTACATACTTACCTTACATACTTAGAGCAACTCGATATGATTTATCTACTTTGAGGATATGATCTCTTCACCTGAATTGATCTGAACTTTATCAAACGTATTTAAACTTATTTTGTAATGTTTATGGTAAGTAAAAAATTTTAATATCTAATATAATGAATATCTTGATTGATTTCGATTTGAAACCGCTTCAGTTTTCATTTGGTGACAGTTTTTACTTTTCGATGGTCAACTTATATTATATTTGACCATACGATTTAAAAATACATTTACGTGGGTTTTTTTTTAAATATTGGCGGTCTTAATATGCTAGCATGTAATCAACTTGTGAGTTGGAGGCGGCATAAAAACAAACATGATAACTAGTATAAAAGGATGGATTTAGTAATTTATAATATAATAATCAAATATGTGCATTTAAAATATATTCATTTAAAAACACAGAAGTATGGATTTTAGCATATTTGGGAAAAGTTGTCATGGATCTTATTATGACAAAGACTAGTTATTCAATTTCAATCAAGTGATTGGTTGATGATAAAAATAGTGCAACTACACTAGAGGAAAAAAAAGGAAAGGGTTGAGTTATTTAAAAAACACAGCATTTTACACTAAAGGGATGCGGTTAGCCCAAAAATCGCAACTCTTTACTAGTACATAATCATTTATTTGCGTCAGATCTGAGACCACCATTTGTGTCGGATATCAGTCCGACGGCACAGGTCTCGACGCAAATAGCACAAAAGTGATCTGCGACGGTTTGATATTCGACGCAAAATATGAGTCATTTGCGTCGCATGTAACCTTACATGTTTTTCAAATGGCTTTTTTATACGTAAAAAGCGTCGCATGTTGCCTAACATGTGACACAAATGGCTTTTTTTACGTATAAAAAAAAGCTATTTGTGTCGCATGTAACCTTACATGTGCCGCAAATGACTTTTATATGTAAAAAGAATGTCATTTGCGTCGCATGTAACCTTACATGTGACGCAAATGACTTTTTTTCGTATAAAACAAGCCATTTAAAAGCCATTTGTGTCACATGTTAGGTAACATGCGACGCAAATGAGCATTTTTATAAAAAAATAATAATTTTACACTACCAATAATAGTATTACTGGTGTACTACTTTCTCAATAAGCCAATAATGAGTCCAGTCCGAAGATCAACACAAACACACAAAATAGTTGTCTGCAAATCAATTATTGAAGCGAACTAAGATAAAGTTGTGTGTTTCTACCTTATTTTATAGTTACAGAATGATACAAGTCACCTCATGAATAGAGTTGGTAATGGGTCCTGGACCCGACAGGACCCGACCCATTTCTAAGGGTCTGTGTCCATCAATTTTAGAACCAATGGGTCCGGGTCGGGGAGAGCATGGGTCGGGGACGGGTCCACATATGCTAGACCCCTGACCCGACCCGCAAAGCCATTTACATATTAGATTTTTTTTTACTAAACTCTAAGGTTTTATGAGTTGTGATTTCGTGAGCTCGTTAGTGTTGTAACTTCATCTAAAACTTGTAACTTATTTGTAAGTTGTAACATGTCCGACGCAAATCTGCTTTACTGATGTGCGTTGGATGGGTAGGGTCACGCGACACAAATTCTCTAGCCATTCATTTGCTTTGGGTAATATTTGCGTTGGACGTTGATTATAATCCGACGCAAGTCGTCTGCTCTTAACCATTGCGTCAGTTCTTAATACTTGCAATGCAAATAAGGAGACGCAAATTATCATTTTCCTACCAGTGCTTCATCACATTAAAGGGTTGCGATTAGCCCAAAAATCGCAACCCTTCACTCTAAAAAGCTGCGGTTTTTGGGCTAACTGCAGCCGTTGGGACTTATTAATCCACGTTTATTCATTCCAGCCCCCAGTCCACTCACCTCTCTCATTATCTCTCCCCCATCGTCGTGCGCTCTCACCCAAGTCCCAAACCCTACCTCTATTCTTTTCCCCCACCCCATTTCTCTTTCTTTGCCTACCGCACTACCTCCCCCTCTGTTCGTCGGTGCTCCCCCTCCATCTATTCTCGTTGAACAAGATTATGAAGTGCACATAAATAAGATTTCTCTCTCTCTCTCTCTCTCTCTCTCTCTCTCTCTCTCTTTCTCTCTTTTTGTTTTGAATTAAGATTATTGTGCAGATTTGGGAAGTATGAATGATATTTGTGTTTATTTTGTTAATTATTGTTGTTCGATTTTATGATTATCTGAATTTTTTGCCCGAAATTGATTCGATTAGGTCACTCTTTTTGGAAATCAAATATGAAAGGGAAGTCTGTGTAATATATGTAGATCTTTGATGTTGGAAATTGATTCGATTAGTCATTCCTTCTTCATTTAATTTCCAACAAGAGTGACCTAATCGAATCAATTTCGGGCAAAAAATTCAGATAATCATAAAATCATATAACCTTTATTTTAATCATATAAACTTTCAAACATCGCTATGATGCTACTGCTACCTGCTTACCTATTTCAATTTAAAGAATTTTTTTCAAAAGGAACTGACTTGTTGCTTCTTTGATCCTTGATGTGAAATTGGGTCTGTTTGTAGCTTCTCACCGAACTACTTTTTTTCCGTCATCATGGCAATATATGGCCTATATTTTGAGTTTTCAGGTGCATTACCTATTTCACTAACTCTATATCAACAAGTGGACTGGCATCATAGTTACTAATATTGCTATAAAGATTATTCTGTAGTGCATAAGACTAGGAGTGTTAATTAGCCAATCTTGCTCGCCAACTATTCGAGTTCGGCTTGGTCAAAGCTCGGTCAAATGCCGACTCGAGTGGGCTCAACTCGAGCTCGGGTTCGACTCGATAAATTAACGAGCCAAGCCCAAACCGTCTATGGCTCGACTCGAAAGCTTGTGAGCAGGCTCGAAAACTTTTTACTTAATGCAAAATATTAACAGTTTTTTCACGAAGTACCTCCGAGTTTTGAAAAAATTCACGAGGTACCCCCTAACTTTTCAAAATACACAGGGTACTCCTAAGTTTCATAATAATACATCCAAATACCCTTAATGACTAACGACGGTTAACTTTGTTAGTTTTAATATTAATTAAACCCTACTTAACCTAACTAAATCCCAAAACCTAACTCCTAACTCTAACCCTAACCCTAACTTCCACCACCGCACAACCCCCCTCCACCCCCACCAAGCCCCTTTCCATTACCCCCAACAACCCCCCTCCCCCAACCCACCCTCCCGGACCCCCTTTCCCCACCACATCATCCCCCAGCGCTTCCGCTTCCTTTGTGCCTCCCTCCCCTGCCTCATCGTGCTTGGTGCTACTGCGTCTCCCTTCCCTGCCTTGTCGTGCTTATTGCTTGCTACCTCATCGTGCCGAACGTGTGCTAGTCTCGTTGGAGTACGTCGAAGTCTCCAGCTAATTCGACAGGGGGTTCAGGGATTGATTTTTGCTCCCTTCCCCCTCACTCCTCACATCCGTCAACTAAAAGTGCCAATTCGAGCCCATAAAATTGAAAATCAACGGGGGTGGGAGGGAATGGAGTGAAATTCGACGGGAGACCGGAGGAGAAATCAAGCTGCGGTGGGTGGGGTTGGGGGAGGGGCTGCGGAAGGGTGGGGGAGAGGGGCTGGGGTGGGGGAGGGGCCATAGTGATGGGAAAGTGGGAGTGGGTGGTGGGAGGGTGGGTTAGAATTAGGGTTAGAGGCAGGGGTTAGGATTAGGGGGTTAGTTAGGGTTTAAAACAGAAAATTAGGATTAATGACCAAAAAAGTTAACCATCGTTAGTCATTGACGACCCATTTGGTAGTTAGTCATAAATGGTGGTAATGGGAATGAATTTGTGTGTAAATTTGTGAAAAGTATCGTTGTCCATTCCCATGGTAATTCTAATTTATCCTAAAGTGTCCAATTTTCTTCTTGAATTTTCATTCCCATGCAATACCACCTTATAGGTGGTAATGAGTGGTAAGAAATTTGCTTCCCCTTGGAGACAGAATCACAAGTTTAGGGGTGAGATTGCTTTCGCATGGAGAAAAAATTGTCTCCCCATGGAGATTTTAAGGGTGCTTTCCTAATAAAATTACACTTAAAATTCATTCCCATTACCGCAATTTATTAACGACTACCAAACGGACCGTGAGGGTATTTGGGTGTATTATTATGAAACTTAGGGGTATCCCGTGTATTTTGAAAAGTTGGGGGTACCTCGTGAATGTTTTGAAAACTCGGAGGTACTTGGTGAAAAAACCAAATCATTCATGTCCCACATCGATTTTGAAGACAAACAACACCCTTATTTACCCTTACTGTTTGCTATGTCTGACTTTTCTTGGTGACACTATCTTTAATTTGACAATTTATAGGTTGTACAATCTTATAAGGTCCGAACAAATAACTTAAACAATATCTAATTATTATGAAGTATAAAACTATTAGATTGTCCACAAGTCTACAGTAGCTAGGAAAATATCTTTTTTTTATAGGTGGTGGGAATATTTTACAAACTAGTTTATAGGAACTTCACGATAAGGCTTGTAGCTGGGGAGATGATTTTTACTTTCCAACTTTCATATGTCCCACATCGAATGAATAACAAGTGTATTGAGAATTCACCACTATAAATATGGGTGTATAGGTTGCTTGTTGGATACTTATAGATGTTGGGCCTAGCTTACCTAGTGGGGCAGATTCTTTAGCATTGAAATCTTTACTAAATCAATAAGCGGGAGATGGTCCTGAAGTTGCCTCTTTTTGGTAAAAAGGTTGGGCGTAAATAGCGCCTCTAGACCAAGTATAACAACAGGGCCCAACTAAATCTTGTCAAACTCAAATCTTTGTTTGTGCTTTCAGCAAGTAGGCAAGGCGATTGGTTTCTATGTTTTAATCGGATACCAATTGCTTGGATGCGTTTGAAAGCCTCGAGATGACTTGCACTAGTAGAAAAATTGCTTATTGCTGTGGTGGTATTGCTGTAGTTTTACCCATACACAGCAATATATCACGTAAAAAGAAAAGGTAAAATAGAAAATAAAGATATTGCTGCGGTTTCGGCCAAAAACCGCAGCAATATTAAGTTATTGAGAAGGTATTGTGTCAGACTCGTCTGACACAATACAACTCGTCGGACCACATCAGTTAGTTTTAATATTTTTTTTCAGTTAGTCTTAATTTTTTTTCAGTTAGTCTTAATTTTTTTTCAGTTAGTCTTCATTTTTTTTCAGTTAGTCTTCATTTTTTTTTTCAGTTAGTCTTCATTTTTTTTTCAGTTAGTCTTAATTTTTTTTCAGTTAGTCTTCATTTTTTTCAGTTGGTTTCAAATTTTTTTCAGTTGGTTTCAATTTTTGTTCAGAAGACCAAATGAAAGAATAACAACACAAGCTAAAAGAATTTACACACCAACTGAAAGAAAAACAACACAAGCTGAAAGATTTAATACACCAACTGAAAGTCAACAGAAGACCAAATGAAAGAAAAACAACACAAGATGAAAGATTTAACACACCAACTGAAAGTCAAAAGAAGACCAAATGAAAGAAAAACAACACAAGCTGAAGGATTTAACACACCAACTGAAAGTCAATAGAAGACCAAATGAAAAAAAAAAACACAACCTGAATCTCGTGTGGGTATTGAGAATGAGTTGTCTCTATGCTTTTCTTCACGCTACCTTCCACACCCCATCCCTTGCTTCTTTCTTGTTTCTTCTCTATTTCACTGTTTTTTTCTTTTAGATTAGATAAAGAGAGAAAAATAGGATTTTGTTTCTGTATACTGTCAACCAATCTATTCCGATCCATCTGCTGCAATTTTGTTAAGTCTGCCGTAACTCAAAGGAATTTTTGATTAGAATCATGGTGGTGATGATGATGATGACGGTGGTTATGATGGTGCAGATGCGTCTCCAAAACGACGACATTTGATCGGAGCTGCTAAATTTAAAAGGTTTGTAAGGTCGTCCGACGGAAAGTATTGGGTCAGACGGTCTGACCCAATACTTTTACTAAGTTATTATGCACCTCAGTTGTCATTAAACTACTGTCCTAAGTTCCTCCAACCATTCCTGTCAAAGTTTGAAAGAGTTTTTTTTAAATGACGGAACATTTGTGAATTAGTTAGAAATTGTGATAGATTGTTTTGAATTCTTTTTGCGTATAGAAGAGGAGTGTGTGTATAAAGTGTGAGGACATGTCCTATAAAATCTTGCAAGCGAGTAAAATAGTAGGAGCTTAGGCTCCGAATCGTGTGGAGGCCAGCACCTTGGTGCCCTTAATGTGACATCTCTTCTTCATGCGCTCTATTCAAGATAACAACCTGTGTTCATGATAAGAAATGTTTATGAAGAGCTCATTTTCATACTTTTTTTTATGTAACTAAGATAGTGATGTATTTCAAAAATCAAAACGTGTTATTAAGAAACATTTGAGTGCTATTCTTTAACTCTAGTTTTCTAGCCACCAATAATCATTTTGGGATTGATCTGTGTACCAGGGTAAGTTGATTTTGTTCTATGAACCTGTCCTGGTGGGGGGCAGACTTTTGTGCAGGTGTTGGCAAACAACGGTAGACAACTAGGAAGCTATAGATTATAATCTAGCCATCATCCATAGAAGCTAACGCTTGAATTAACATGATCATCCTTTACTTCTAAATGACTTTCGTAAAAGATACATGAATGTATTTTAGATGCTAAGGTTATGTTGGTTTGTAATAACTAAACTATATTTCGTGTTGTGTATGGTTTTTATTTATCGCTAGCCGAGTAGCCATATTAATGGGCTAACTCCAGCAGGTGGTAGCCTCCATATCGTTTTCTTCTAAATTACTTCCGCTAATGCTAGTATATGCAAACTTATAATTATTTTTGTTGGATAGAAATGGAGGGTTGTTACAATATCCATTCCCCCTTTCATGAAAGGCCATGGAGTTAAAGAAAGATGCAAAAATTCACAAGGTTTACGTTTCATACATGCGTGTCGCTGACAGCTGTCGCACTTGGTAAAATACCTGATCGCATCCTGCTTCATTGTTGGCCAATAATAACCCATTCGTAATGCTCTGTTGGACATGATGCGTCCTCCCGATTGGTTTCCACATGCCCCTTCGTGCAAATCTTCAAGGACTTTGTGCCACTGGTTCTTTTGTAAACAACTTAGATAGGGACCTACAAATGACTTTTTAAATAGCACCCCTTGGATGATGACGTATCTTGATGCCTTGAAGCGAATTCTGCACGCCTTTGCTTTATCTGTTGGGAGTACGTCGTTAGTGAGGTAATCGTAAAACGGTTTTGTCCAATTGATACTTACCTCCTCAGTAACAGGACTTCCAGTTGTTGCGTCGCCATCACCAGAATTTTACTCATTGTCGCAAGTTGCGAAGTTGTCTTCTTCGTCAGTTTGGACGCGCTCTTCTACCGTCGCGATGAGGTCAGTAACGTCTTTGGCTTTGCTTATTGCTGGTGTTGCTAGGTGGAAGATCGGAACAAAGGTGAAGGATATCTCTCTTAAGGATGAACCGAGATTAGTCAGTGTGTCTACCTAGGTATTTTGGTCTCTTGGTATCTGCAAAATATTGAAAGGATTAAACATCTTACTCTTTTCTTGAGCGACTTCTAGGTAAAGCGTCATTTTGGAGTCCTTCGCAGCAAATTCGCCCTAGAGTTGACTGACTATCAATTATGACTCGATGTAGACTTTCAGTGCTTTTGCCCCCAAGTCGCTTGCCAAGATCATCCCTGCTATCAACGCTTCATATTCGGCCTCATTATTTGTCGTCTTGAACTCGCAACAAATAGCTCGTACTATCTTGTGCCCTTGTGGCGACTTTAGCACAATACCTAGACCTACACCACGAAAATTAGACGATCCGTCAACAAATATAGTCCATACGTCATGGTTAATATGATTAATGTGGGCAACTTCATCTTCTCCGAGTTTCTCTAGTTCTGGGCTAAAGCCAGCCACAAAATCGGTCAAGGCTTGCAATTTGATTGTCGTCCTTGGAAGGTACTGAATGTCGTAGCCACTAAGTGCGATGACCCACTTTCCCATGCGACCTATCGATTCGGGTCATCACAAGACAGACTTTATCGTATAGTTAGTCATGACAATAACAGTGTGAGTCTCAAAATAATGTCATAATTTTATGACAACAGTAATTAAAGCTAAAATGAGTTTTTCTAAAGACGAATATTTGGTCTCTGCATCTAACAGAGACTTACTGACATAATAAATTGCAACCTGCTGACTTTCTGCTTCTCGCATCAGGACGTTGCTGACAGATATGTTGCTGACGACTAGATACAAATGGAGCGTTTCACTATCGCAGGGTTTTGACAACAATGGAGGGAAATCTAGATATTGTTTGAGTGCTTGCAGTGCGTCTTCGTGTTTTTTAGTCCAGTCGAAGCCCTTGTTCTTTCGTAGCACGCCGTAGAATATATGATATTTTTCTAATGACCTAGATATGAAACGATTCAAGGCAGCAACACGTCCAGTTAATTTTTGCACTTCCTTACTGTTTCTTGGAGATTGAATGTTGACCAGTGCTTTAATTTGATCAAGACTGGCTTCAATTCCCCGTTGCATCACGCCATCTCCTAGATATTTTCCTACAGCAACTCCAAATGTGCATTTAGTAGGGTTAGGTTTCACACCATATTTTCGAAGGACGTCAAAGGCTTTTGAAAGATGTTGGATATGATCCTTCGCTTGTTTTGATTTCACCAGCATATCGTCAATGTACACTTCCAAATCGTCCAGTTGGTCCTTGAACATTTGATTGACCAAACCCTGGTATGTCGCACCTGCATATTTTAGTCCAAAAGGTATAACTTTGTAACAATAGATACTTTTATCAGTGACGAACGCCGTTTTTCTTGATCATCAGGGTGCATCACGATTTGGTTGTAGCCAGAGTATGCATCCATAAACGTCAAGAGGTCATGTCCTGCCGTAGTGTCAACCAGTGCGTCTATATGCGAAAGGGGAAATGGATCTTTGGGACATGCCTTATTGAGGTCCGTGAAATCGATGCAGACCTTCATTTATCGTTCTTCTTACTCACCACTACGATGATAGCTAGCGAATCAGGATACTTAACTTCACGCACCTTTCCTGCGTCGATCTGTTTATGCACTTCGTCGTTAATTATTTGATTGCGCTCTGGTACGAATATTCGTCGCTTCTACTTAACGTCGGGGCTGGTTCCTGTCATGTCTTCATGGGACCAAGCGAAACAATCTTTGTTAGCTTTCAAAAAACTAATTACCTGGTCGCGCATTTCCTACGACAGTGTCGCTCCTATTCGAACGACATGGTCTGGAAAGATCGGACCGAGCACCACTTCGTCTATATCTTGTTCATCAGGCGCGTCGAGCGCTGATCCATCGCTTAATTGCTAGATGGATACTTTGGGAGGTTTGAGTGATAAGTTGTAGCATCCTTAATTTCAAGATAGAAACAGAAAGATAGGATCTTTTTTGCACTTGAAGTGAGAGCAATGACATGGGCACTGCCGCAAAAAAGGATAGAGATTTGACCAAATTAGGAGAGAGAATTTGAAAGGTTTATGAGGAGTTGATGGGTGTGCTCATCTTCGTAAGAAGTATTCCCTGGAAGCCGATGACAATCTGTTGTGCATGTACATGTTATGTTTTATGCACATGTTATGTTTTGATGATGAAAATTAATATAATATGTTATAGCATGAAAGTATGTAACAGTTGCAACAGATGCATGAACAAAGAAATTGATAAACGAAGACTTTGAAGAAAAGAAGAATCAAGAATGAAGTTCGAGTTTATAATTTCTTAGAATAGTAACTTTAGATTAAAATGTAATATGCTTAGTAAAATGCAATGTGCTAAATATAGAAATATAAAGTTAATATAATTATTATCTTCTTTGTGTTAAGAAAGTAAATAATTGTATTAAAATTATATTTCTATATAAAAAGGAAATAAGTTTTCAAAATCAGAAATCAAAAGGAATTAGGAAAACGAGTTTTTAAGAAAAAGATTTTTCTAAAAATTGCGTTTATAAAAGATTTTAATAAAAACAAGTTTTGAAAAAGATTTTATTAAAACCGTGTTTTTATATAAAACGAGTTTTTGAAAAAGATTTTGATAAAAATCGTTTTGGATAAAAACCGTGTTTTTAATAAAAAGATTTTTATAAAACAGAGTTTTATTAAAACATGTTTTCTGATTTTCTAAAAAGGATTTGGAAAAATAATTTTTAGATATAAACAGACTTTGAGTTGAAAAAGAAAATCTATATGGAAAACTTATCTTTGTTTGTTTAAAAGATAAAGATAGAAAAAAGATAAAGTTTTATCCCTTAAATCAAGGATTAAAAGATAAAGATATTTTAAAGTGATTTTCGTCCTAAACAAGTCGTATAAAAGGGAATCAGAATTCACTTTTAAATCTCACGTTTTCAGAGATAAAAATCGAGTCTAATTAAAAGCTGAAAACTATTTCCTTGGCACTGAGCATAGCACTGAGCTAGTTAGGTTTAAGTTACTATTTCATAATTGTAATTGTCCTCTACTTGCTTGACTAAGAAGCACATCATTGAGGATCGTTCTTTCTTGTAACTTTTACATTATAGAGAGTGTCAACACTTAGAGTTAAGTGTTGGGAGTCATTACTAGGGTTAGTAGTGAGGGGAATCGTATTGTATCAAGAGTTTGATATTTTAGGATTCAAAGAAATAAAAGAGTTTTTGTTTCTTGTGGACGTAGATCTCAGAGGTGAGATTGAACCACGTTATATCTTGTGTCAAATCTAATATCTTTTAAGTTTATTATTCGCCAAAAACGTAAATTAGCGATTTTCGAGTGTTTGGCTCAGAGCCTAGCACTGAGCCATAAAAGGATTTTTGCGAAAAACGATTAGATTTCATCACTCAATTCAAACCCCCCCCCCCTTCTTGAGTGTTCCCTTGGGTTCCAACTCTGTTGACTACGGAAAGGCAAGAAGAATTTCGAAGCTATGAGTATTCTCCAATCTGGAATTGGACCTGATGAATATTCAAGAATCTCTGCGTGCACCACTACTAAGGAAATTTGGGACACATTGGAATTGGCCCATGAAGGTACAAACGAGGTAAAACAGTCCAGGATAGATTTACTAGTCCAACAATATGAACTGTTCACAATGAATAAGGATGAATCTATTAAAGATATGTTTACCAGATTTACACTAATAACTAATGAACTAAGATCTTTAGGAAAAATCTATTCTTCTGAAGATTTAGTTAGAAAAGTATTAAGAAGTTTGACTAATAAATTGCTTCCCAAAATAACTGCTATTCAAGAGGCTAAGGATTTAACAAAACTCTCACTAGAACAACTCATTGGTTCCTTAATGACTCACGAACTTGTTTTAGACTCTAAATCAAGTGAACCTAAGAATAAAGGGTTGGCCTTAAAAACTGAAGTAGAAACGGATGATAGTGATAGTGATGAAGAACTAGCTTTTCTAACTAGGAAATTTCAAAACTTTTTGAAAAAGAATAGGAATAACAACTTCAGGAGAGGTGGAAACTCCAAAGGTAAAGGCACTACTTTTAACCCTAAGAAAAGTGCTACTAACTCTGGTTGTTTCAAGTGTGGTGAGTATGATCACAGGATTAAAGAATGCCCTCTGTGGGATGAAGAAAAGCCTAGAGAAAAACGAGAGCAGTCTAAGAAGGAGTACAAGAAAGCCATGATCGCAGCAGTCTGGGGAGACTCGGATTCTGACGAAGATCAGTGCCAGCTCAAGCCACGAAGCAAAATTATGTCTGAATGCTGTACAGACACTCTGAAGACGGCACTGAGCCCTGACGACTCACATCTATGCTTGATGGCTAAAAGTTCGAACCCTCTTGAAGAGGAAGAAGACAGTGAGGTAAGTCTAACTTCTTTAAAACCTTCAATTCATCTTCTTTCCAAAAGTAAGCTTGTCATATTGCTTGAAAACGTAATTGATGATTGTCAAAACATGAATGATAATTTTGATAACATGAAAAGGGAAATAAAAAATTTGACCAGGCTAAAAATTGGATTAGAAACAGAATATAAGGAATTGCTGAAAGAAAAAAAAACTCTAATAAAAAGGATTGACGAGAAAGACTTAGAGATAAACACACTAAAACAAGAAAAGACTCTAGTTGATAATCTCGTAAAAATCAGTGCCAGTCACTGAGTTCCAAGCTGAAAAGTCTAGTCTTGAGGAACAAATTGAAAATTTAAATCACGAGTTGAATGAACTTAAAAACAAGACAACAATCTGAAATTGTCCCACTCACGCTACCTAGTGATGAAAAATAAAGAGAAGAACTGGATAAGGTTAAAAAGGACTTAGAGATTTCCCGAAAAAGAAGTAGTGATTTAACACCTCAGTTGAATATTTGGAATCACAACTTTCTATTGCTCGAAAGATGCACGAAAAATGGACCAATGGGAATGAATGCTCTAAATTACCTAACTTGCACCACAAACAACATGAACAAAAACGGATTAGGTATTCTGACCAGCGACTCAGTGCCAGGCTCAGTGCCAGACCCTTCGAAAGAGACTTTCGAAAGAGAAAATAGTTGGCCTTCCTGAATTCTTATTTGCAATTTTTTGGAAATAATGGATCACCTAATTGAGGACTGTAACAAAAAGAAAAATCGAATTGCAAAGAATATTAAACATGTACTCAAATCTGGGTTAGAAAAGACATTCTAGATGCTCAACGTAAGAAAAAGGGACCCAAGCAAATATGGGTTCTAAAACTAACAAGTGATTCTTGTGCAGGTAAACGTGAGAGGAAGCAACCTATGGTATCTCGACAGTGGTTGCTCAAGACATATGACTGGTGACAAAAACAATTCCTCTCACTAGTAGCCCACAATGGAGGGTGTGTTACATTTGGCGACAACAAAAAGGGAGAGATCATTGGAATAGGCAATGTCGGCAATCTCTAACACACTCCATCGAGAATGTTATGTTGGTAAATGGACTGAAACACAACTTGTTAAGTATATCACAACTGTGTGATAAAGGTAATGTTGTTGAATTTCAGGCAAATTTGTGCCAAATCTTGAATATGAAAACTAGGGAAGTAATTTGGAAGGTAAAAGATTAAACAATGTCTATATAATCTGTCTAGATACCTTACCTAATGAGAAAATTTCATGCATGAGTGCCCTACAAGATAATCCACTACTTTGGCATAAAAGACTTGGACATGTTAGCTCTAGACTGCTTAACAAATTGAGAAAAATGGATTTAGTAGATGGTTTACCATCCATAAACTTTGATTGGGAAACAATTTGTAATGCATGTGCTAGATGCAAACATGTTCGATCATCTTTTAAGTCAAAGACATTTGTTAGCACCTCTAAACCCTTGGAACTAATTCACATGGATCTTTGTGGCCCAATGCGTGTAAGGAGTAGAGGTGGTAGCAAATATGTGTTGGTACTTGTTGATGATTTCTCTAGATTTGTTTGGACATTATTCATTGGTGGGAAAGATGAAACATTTGATGTTTTTCTTGTTCATATTCGAAAAGTTCAAAATCAAACAAATTGTAAATTGCTGTCTGTCCGTACTGATCATGGCACTGAGTTTGAAAATACAGATTTCGAAAAATTTTGCAATGACAATGGAATTGATCATAATTTCTCTGCACCAAGAACACCACAACAGAATGGAGTTGTAGAAAGGATGAATCGTACTTTAGAAGACATGTCTCGAACCATGCTTCTACATAGTGGCTTACCTAGAAGTTTTTGGGCCGAGGCAGTAAGTACTGCATGCTATATATATAACAGAACTAAAGTACGATCCATCTTGAATAAAACTCCATATGAACTCATCAAAGGTAGGAAACCAAATATCTCTCACTTAAGATGTTTTGGATGTACTTGTTATGTTCACAACAATGGCAAGGATAATTTGGGTAAGTTTGATCCAAGAAGTGATGAAGCAGTGTTCATTGGTTACTCTCCTCATAGCAAAGCATATAAAGTATACACAAAAGAACAATGCGTATGGAGGAGAGTGTCCATGTCATATTTGATGAATCTGATAAAAGCTTACAAGATGTGCAGGTAGATGATGACGAAGACTTCTCTATTGGACTGATTAGAGAGTCACGAGACAAACAGCATGAAGAGAATCAACCTGAAACAAGTTCTGAGGCTCAGAGCATGGCACAGTCTGAAGAACAAATCAACAACTGCGACGAGAATGAAAAAGATGCAGAAGAGGTAACTGAAACTGTCGAAGAAGAAGTGTTGGCAGAACCAACAGAAGCTGAAGAAAGCGAAAACAACAGTGAACGCAACAGAGCATGGCACTGAGCCACAGAACGAAATTTTCACTCCGAAGAAGTGGAAACACCAAGGATCACATCCTACTGACCTAATACTCACAGACATATCAAAGGGAGTCCAAACTCGTTCATCTCTTCATAACTTTTGTGCTTTCAATGCTTTTATATCTGAAATAGAACCATCTAATTATAAAATTGCATTGACTGACCCTGATTGGATTTTGGCTATGCAGGATGAGTTGAATCAATTCACAAGAAACAAAGTTTGGCATCTAGAACCTCGTCCCACTCATCAATCAGTAATTGGAACAAAATGGGTTTTTAGAAACAAACTGGATGATAGTGGGATGATTGTTCGAAATAAAGCCAGACTAGTGTGCCAAGGCTTTAACCAACAAGAGGGAATTGATTATGATGAGACCTTTGCCCCTGTAGCCCGTTTAGAAGCTATTCGAATTTTGATATCCTTTGCAGCTTTTAAAAATATTAAACTTTTTCAAATGGATGTCAAAATGCATTCTTAAACGGGTACTTAAAAGAAACAGTGTATGTTGAACAACCTCCTGGCTTTATTGATCAAAATTTTCCTAAACATGTTTATAAACTAGATAAGGCACTTTATGGTTTAAAGCAAGCTCCTAGAGCTTGGTATGAACGCCTATCTATCTTTTTAATGGAAAATGGCTTTAAACGAGGTTCAGTAGATAGGACATTGTTTCTGAAAAGTAAGGGGGAAGAATTGCTAGTTGTTCAAATTTATGTTGATGATATTATTTTTGGAGCAACTACAGAATTATTATGTCATTATTTTGCTGAACTAATGAAGAGTGAATTTGAAATGTCTATGATGGGAGAATTAAGTTTCTTCCTAGGTTTACAAATCAAGCAACTGGATAATGGCATCATGATACATCAACAGAAATATGTGAAGGAACTATTGAAGAAGTATGGTATGGAAGATTCAAAGACTATCCTACACCTGTACCTACTGCACTTAAGTTAGATCTGGACGAAAATGGTAAGAAAGTAGATGAAACAATCTACCGAGGTATGATAGGTTCTCTTCTTTATTTAACTTCCAGTCGACCAGATATTCTTCACAGTGTATGTCTCTGCGCCAGATTTCAATCATGTCCAAAGGAGTCTCACTTCAAAGCTGTCAAACGAATCCTTAGATACTTAAGAGGCACTAATACTTATATCTATGGTATCCTAAAGGAGGCAACTTTGACTTGATTGGTTTTTCTGACGCAGATTATGCAGGATTTTTAGTAGATAGAAAAAGTACCTCTGGAACAGCCACCTTCTTAGGTCCTTGCTTAATCTCATGGGCTTCCAAAAAGCAAAATTCCGTGGCTCTTTCCACTGCAGAAGCTGAATATGTTGCAGCCGCATCTTGTTGTGCACAGGTATTATGGGTAAGACAACAACTTAGAGATTTTGGTGTTTTGATTGATAATGTGCCCATTATGTGTGATAATACAAGTGCCATAAACATCTCTAAAAATCCTGTTCAGCATTCACGTACAAAGCATATAGAAATCAGATATCATTTTTTACGTGATCATGTAGAAAAAGGTAATATAGCCCTTGAATTTATTTGTACTGAAGACCAAATAGCTGATATTTTCACTAAACCACTTGCTCGTGAAAGATTTGAAAAACTTAGATTAGCCTTGGGGTTGATTTCTAGTGCCTAGTTGATCTATGTGTTTATTTGATCCCTTTGCAAACTAAGTTCAAAAGATTATACCTACACTAAGTCAGATGTTTGATTTAATTCAAGACTCCTGAAAAGGCTATTGATGCTGTCCTGATAACTGACACCTAAGTTGCTTCAGAAAAATTCCATGAAAATTTCCAACTAAAGTATCACAATTTTCGAAAATCTCCATTGATGTTGCTTTGATAAAACTAAAATAATTTCCAAAATTCTTTTTCCAAATTTTTTAAGAAAATAATGCAAGGCACTCAAAATAGAAGACAAGTGGACTCCAACCTACACCCAAACACATTAACCCCACACTTCTCAAAATAACCGGTCCCCCCTTTCCACTTTTCAAACCCTACCTCATTCCATCTTCTCTCTCTCTCAAGTGCTCAACCATGGGAAGAAAGATGGTTGCTAGGCGGCGGTTCCTCAAGAAAACCGACGCTCCACCTACCCCCTCACCGACCCCACACCCCATCATCACCTCCAAGAATTTCGACACCCCCGCCGTCACCTCCACCACAACCGTCACCCCCTCCGTCACCTCCTCCACCGCCTCCACAGCCGACCCCACCACCGTCTTCACCCAAACCCACCTACTCTCAACGTCGTTTCAAAACTTTTGCTTCCAAACCTCCGGCCACAAAACCCTTTGTCTGAAAACCTACCACCAGATCTGCCACACACTCCGTGCCAAAGTCAAACCCTCCTCCATCTCCTCGCTGGTCACAACATTCGGTTCCGTCGAGTTCCGCTGCTACACCGTCTTCCACCTCACAACCTCGGAAGCGAAAAACCGCCGGCACCACGGGTAAGCCTCGTTCCAAGTCTCTCAAACTAGTCAAAGTGCTTTCCGGTAGGGTTTATGAGGATGACTGGATTTCTAGGGCTGAATTTAAATTTTTGAAAGAATCTTTGGAGAATCAAGGGTGGTTAAAATTATTAAACTATAATGATGCTATTTATGAGGATGAGGTTCGACAATTTTACAATAATTTGGTGATTTCTGAATCTTTGGTGTTGTCCTCTACTGTGAATGATGTTATGATTACACTTTCTGTTCAAGAATTGGGTCAACTGTTAGAGGTTCCATCTACTGGATTTTCGGAACTCCCCTATCAGACTTGGCCGTATGTTTTGGGTGTTGATAATGCCACTATCAGTCGTACTCTGTCAGATCAACCCTTGCCCCAAGCCCAGATTTTTTCGTCTGCTTTACTTTCGGCCCCCCACAAATTGCTTCGCAACCTTATTACCAAGTCGATTTTACCTAGGGTTGAGAATCGGGGTGAATGTTTGATTATGGATCAGGTGCTGCTTTGGTTGTTAATACATGGAAACCCTATTAGCCTTCCTCACTTGATGTTCCATCATATGCGTAACATGTCCCTCAGTTCACTCTACTTTCCTTATGGGTTATGGCTCACCAAAGTTTTTCAGGCTTTTGATGTTCTGACACCCACCTCTAAGGGTGTTGCTTGTGTGGATGTTATGTGTGATAGTATTTTGAGCCGTATGGATCTGTGTGTGCTCAAAGCTGAGTTATTGAAGAAGGATTTTAGGGGTTTTACACCAAAAGAGGCGTGTGCTGGTTGTTTGAAGATGATGGAGTATATGCGTGATATGCAAAAACAGATGCAACAGCTTTTGGCCCGACAACGAGCCAGTGATACCCTTGCCGCTCAACGTCACCGTCAACTTATGTCCAAACCATGACCATCTTCCTTTCTCCTAGTCCTACTTTGAACTTCTGATGATGCTTTGTAGTTTTTGTAAACTTGTCGTTTTTATAACTCTTTTGGTACTTTTGGATACTTTTTGGATGTTTCTGATGATTGTAAAATGGTGTTTAGTTGTAGCACCAGCATCACTAGCTCACTTGGTTGAGCTATTGGATTATTTTGGATATATTCTGTCTATGTGCATGTTTTTTGTCTTTTTGCTGCTTTTTGAGAATGACAAAAGGGGGAAAAGAAAGCATATAATATTGACTAGAATCTTGATGATATCCTAGGTTGAGATAATGTGAATAAAATATAAATGAGCATGTAGGGACAAGTGAATAATTGAAAGCTATTAATCTGATGTACGGATAGGTTCTAAAAGGGTAAATAATCAATCCATGCATTGTTTGAGGGGGAACAAAAGTCAATATGCATACTTTAAGGGGGAACAAATGTTTATTTAACAATATTATATTCAGTTTGTCATCATCAAAAAGGGGAATTTGTTGTGCATGTACATGTTATTTTATGCACATGTTATGTTTTGATGATGAAAATTAATATAATATGTTATAGCATGAAAGTATGTAACAAGTTGCAACAGATGCATGAAAAAGAAATTGATAAACGAAGACTTTGAAGAAAAGAAGAATCAAGAATGAAGTTCAGTTTATAATTTCTTTAGAATAGTAACTTTAGATTAAATGTAATATGCTTAGTAATATGCAATGTGCTAAATATAGAAATATAAAGTTATATATTATTATTTCTTTTTGAGTTAAGAAAGTAAATAATTTATTAAAATTATATTTCTTTATAAAAAGGAAATAAGTTTTCAAAATCAGAAATCAAAAGGAATTAGGAAAACGAGTTTTTAAGAAAAAGATTTTTTCTAAAAATTGGTTTATAAAAGATTTTAATTAAAAACAAGTGTTTTGAAAAAGATTTTATAAAAACCGTGTTTTTATATAAAACGAGTTTTTTGGAAAAGATTTTGATAAAAATCGTTTTGGATAAAAACCGTGTTTTTAATAAAAAGATTTTTATAAAACAGAGTTTTATTAAAACATGTTTTCTGATTTTCTAAAAAGGATTTGGAAAAATAATTTTTAGATATAAACAGACTTTGAGTTGAAAAAGAAAATCTATATGGAAAACTTATCTTTTTTGTTTAAAAGATAAAGATAGAAAAAAGATAAAGTTTTATCCCTTAAATCAAGGATTAAAAGATAAAGATATTTTTAAGTGATTTTCGTCCTAAACAAGTCGTATAAAAGGGAATCAGAATTCACTTTTAAATCTCACGTTTTCAGAGAGAAAAATCGAGTCTAATTAAAAGCTGAAAACTATTTCCTTGGCACTGAGCATAGCACTGAGCTAGTTAGGTTTAAGTGACTATTTCATAATTGTAATTGTCCTCTACTTGCTTGACTAAGAAGCACATCATTGAGGATCGTTCTTTCTTGTAACTTTTACATTATAGAGAGTGTCAACACTTAGAGTTAAGTGTTGGGAGTCATTACTAGGGTTAGTAGTGAGGGGAATTGTATTGTATCAAGAGTTTGATATTTTAGGATTCAAAGAAATAAAAGAGTTTTTGTTTCTTGTGGACGTAGATCTCAGAGGTGAGATTGAACCACGTTATATCTTGTGTCAAATCTAATATCTTTTAAGTTTATTATTCGCAAAAACGTAAATTAGCGATTTTCGAGTGTTTGGCTCAGAGCCTGGCACTGAGCCATAAAAGGATTTTTGCGAAAAATGATTAGATTTCATCACTCAATTCAACCCCCCCCCCCCTTCTTGAGTGTTCCCTTGGGTTCCAACACAATCGACGAGAGAAACTGAGAGAGTGAGAGAGTGAAAGCATCGTTTGAGTTTCAGAGAGAGATTGAAAGGAAACAGCCCCAACATTAGGTTTAGGATTTGTTTTGATTTTTCGATTAAAAAACAAGGGTAGCATTGTTACTAGGTGGCTCTACCCCTGCTAATACGTCGCTTATAATTATCAGCGGATGCAATAGGTGCTTTCCGAGTATAGTTAAAATAATTCTAATGTGTCGCATATAGCTAATATCGGACGCATATCACCTAACGAGTCGCCAGTTACATCAGTGTTGACACAATAACTTTTTGCATCACTAGTTATATTAGAGCGACCCAATAGCCACCCCCTACCGCGTCAAACATATAATATAACCTGACACGAAAACTTTACGCGTCGCCTATTATGTTAGAGGGGACGCGATGGACCATTTCAGAATTTTTTCCAATCCTATCGCATCCAACTTTATATATAAATGTGACACGTTATCTTTATGTGTCATACATTTTATAGAGGCGACACAATAGCATGTTGTGTTAGATGTTTTTGTAGTAATGGAGGTACAATTTTAGCATATTAAATTCAGTTCATATGCATTGAATCAAGGACCCTCTCTTTAAGGTGTCCTTTTTTATTGTTTTTAAATAATATAAGTATATTAACTAATAGTACTTTCGTTGTCTTTTATTTTTCCTATTTGGAATCGGGGAAGAAACGAATACAACTTAAAAAATGGACAAGATTCACTATTTTGAATAAATTTCGATTGAATTAAAAATAAAGATTTTTTTCCTTTGAGTGTCTCTATTTAAGGCAACCAATAATACAAAAATTTGAGGGGTAAAAGAGTAAAAGATGGTAATTGAATTGTGTGAGCACATTTATAGTGTCCTTTATTAACGAAAAGATTCAAATAGGAATAACAAATTGAAATTTCCCAATGAAAAATACAGGAATAACAAAAAAAAAAAGGAGAGGAGTAGATAATAACCTATCAGTTATTCTAAATAGACATTGAATTAAGGACCCTCGTTTTAAAGGTGTCCTGTTTTCATTGTTTCTACATATTATAACTATGTTAATCACACTTAAAATTTGCATATGTACTGTTTTTTTATAAGTGAAATGGCAACAGTATAGTGCTCCGCTGATCGACCATAATTCAAATGCTGAAATGCATAATGGGCGAGTTTATCATACAAAAGATCCAATACGCCTTTTCCAAAGTGACGCAAAATTAAAGATTCAGAGAAAGCTCTAATGAATTTGGATATGATTTTGGATCTTGTCCATTTATCTTCAATTTCATGAGCCACATGATGTGCCATTGTCTTTGTATTTTTAATCGCAAATGATCCTTGCTTCTTTACAATGCTTTCAAGTTCCTCTTTGGAGGCACAATAGTAAGGGAAATTAAAAGTGTCTACCTTCTCTTCCTCGATCAAACCCTACGAAGCATCAATAGTGAGCTATTCTTAGACACCCATTTTATTGCCAGCGATGACAATACAAAATGCGAGTTAACTACCTAGTAAGGACCTAAAGTATGAGAGTTTTTTCCAACAAGGACCTCAACAATTTTTTTGATCTACTAAGGACCTCATATCTACTATGGTTACATTTTCCATCCAATATTATTAACTTTGTTTTCTTTTTGTTTTAAAAAATTGAAATGGCTCCACCAACTCAATTATTCTTTATCTCTTTCCATATTCCTCTTAATTTGACTTTTAACTTTTTTTTCCATAAAACTATGAGTATTTTTATCAAATTGATACTTTAAGATACATTATTTGATCACATGAACATATTTTAAAAAATTATCACAGGTGTGTATTTTCAAAGATTTTCTTTAATCATATGAGTATTTCTTAAAATTTGGACTACTTATAAGTATTTAATAAATCTTCATTGACCATATAAGCCCTTTAGCTAATGTTATATATTCACCTCTATTTACATCTTATATATTCTTAGAGTAATTGTCTCAGAAGAACTCTAAAGAATCGATAATTATATCTCTCTCAATTCTTTACCTTTTTTCTCTTTTCTCTCTCGGACACTAATAAAAAGTCTCGGGTCAGTAGTTAATGAATTGATGCCACAACTATTCACAAAAGCAGCATAAAGGGGAAAAAATAGGGGTAAAAGAAAAAAAAATACAGAAATATAAAGAAAAATAAGAACATGTATTTGCAATCTAGTATGATTAAAGGTGGACGCCAACATATGTTAAGAACTTACCATACAAGTATTTAAAGAAATTACTACGGTATATCTGTTTTTAATAAATTTCTACAACGTCTTATATGCAATCGAAATTTTAAGAAATACTCATATGATTAAAGGAAATCTTTAAAAATAAACACATGTGGTGATTTTTTTTAAAAATGATTATATGATCAAATAATGTATCTTAAAGTACCAATTTGACAAAAATACTCATAGTTTTATGAAAAAAGAGTTAACGTCAAATTAGAAGGAAGATGGAGAGCGATAAAGAATAATTGAGTTGGTGGGTCCTTTTCAATTTTTTAAACAAAAAATAAACAAAGTTAATAAAATTGGATGGAAAATGTAACCTATTTGATGGAAAACGTAACCTATTGGATGGAAAATGTAACCATGGTTAATTTGAGGTCCTTAGTAGATCAAAAAAATTGTTGAGGTCCTTGTTAGAAAAAATTCTCATAGTTTAGGTCCTTATTGAGTAGTTAACTCTACAAAATGCATACCAAAATTTATTAGAGAATATACTCTAGTAATTCTTAACATTAAATCTTATATATATATTTTTTTGGTAAGAAGAAGTGGTCTGGACCCTGCTCTGGTTTTAATGGGCCAGACACTTGAGAGTAAGAAGGAAGGGAAAGGAAAGAGTAAGGGGAATCCCTATACTCAAAGTGCCTCTAGTGGGGATTGAACCCCCGACCTTGAGGTTGGAAGGGTGCTCTCCTTACCACTAACCAAGTACTACTTGATATATAAAATCTTATATAAGTGGATTTACATTAATTTATTGTAAGATTCGGGTAACTTATTGTCTATTTTAAGGGTGATTTCTTATCATTATTATTTATTAGAGATAACTTTTAATGTGTTACTATAAGTTATTATTAGTCGGTCTAGCTCGCTTATTCGAATTTATACAGAGAGGAAAGAAGCTCATAAACTACTTTCAAGTCTCAACGTTAATGACATTATTGTATTAAACCATTATATTTCTATAATGGTACTTTGGGATATTTTTGAATGCGAAGATCAAAGATGCAGGGTGGCAAACATTTAAAAAGGAGAAAGTATTCATCTCATAGTGAGATGCCAAAATGACATTTCACAAATATTTTGGTACCAAAGCTAAGTTAAAATTGTATCAATATAAAGTACTTTGATACTAACTTTATTTTGGTACCAAATTTCATTTTGGTACCAAGGTTTAATTTTGATACCAAAGTTACATATTGGTATCAAATAACTCTATTTTGTTACCATTTCGATTAACTTTGGTACCAAATTTTACGCCTATAACACCTCTGTCAAAAGAAGGGGGTGGGGTGGAGACATTTGTAATAGAAGTGCAAATTGGAACAAAATTTTCCTTTATCTATTGCAAGTAAAGGATGCATCATGGTTTAATAATTGCATATATTCTCAAACATCAATGAGGGAGGTGGGTTATATATTTACGGAATTGCGACTTGATTTTTCCTTTTTCTAATGCAAGTAAAGGTTGCATCATGGTTACCAATAAATCCTCCTTGTCCCTCAATGAAGTAAATCATTAATTTGATTGCGCGAGGTTAAGCAAGATCCAAAAACGTTGCATCATGGTTTAATAGGGCATTGATTTTTTAATGCAATCAAAATTGTGAAAATTAATTTTTTTGGTTAATAAGTACTCTCAGTTTTTTTTATCTTTCTCACTCTCTTATGCGCATCTCTCAATGCACATCGTATCTTTGAACTTAAATATCTTTCATTATATATTATAAAAAATTATAACGATTGAATATTAATAATGTACTAATTGTCGAATCAAACAAGATCCCACATGATTATATTTTTTCTTATAAATTGAAAAAAATTGAGAAAATTCTCTTTAAATATGAATATTGTTAATATTCTAAATGAGAACGATAAAAAAAACCAAAAATTTATAGTTCATGTAACAATGAAATGAGGGAAAACTTTACCTCAGAAACAAGACAAGTAAGGGCCTTAGTGAAAATTATAAGCTCCCATGGTTGCCAAATCAATGGATTAGTTAAAGATGGACGACCTCGAAATGTCAAAAGCATACGACCTTTAGATACAACTTCTTGACAACGACAATTCAAGAAGTTTGTGAAGTCTTGTTCGAACTGCGTCATATAAGCCTTTGCTACAACCTCAGAACTTGTTTCAGATATATACACGTTTCCCTTGTTTATTGGTACTGCACCTTGCTCACTGTTGAGTGCTTTTGGAGGCTTCACATATGACATAGTAAAAATTCATGATAAAAGTTAGAAATATGATTAACGAATTAATCAACTTATTATTATACAGTATTCATATTTTGTATAACTTAATTATTTTATTAACGATCCTGTAAGTGGCTTATAAATCGTTTCCATCGGAAGTTCCGCTTCACCTAACAAGAATTTAGAAAACAACTCCGAGAGACCAAGAGTGCCATCAATCACTCTTCTCTATGGCCACAGCTAGTCCACGAAAACTAACTCAGAATTGAGCCACTTCATAGTTCATAGTAGACAACTATTTATACTTTTGACATGTAGAATTACATTAGTGTTAAATGTTAATCAACAAAATCGATACATTAGATACTATCTCACACTCAAAGCTTAATCTATTCAACTTATTTTTTGCTAAATTATCTAAACTTAAATATATATTTATTTGAGCTTGTTAGACGATATTAGTCCTTACTCCTTATTATCTGAACCTATCTAAATCTATTTGAACTTATTAGATTTTAGACCTTATTTATTTTGTGAGAGTGTCATACCTTAGACCTTATATGAACTTATTTTTTTCAGGTAAGGACTGAAAATAAGTGAATAGAATAGGCCCATATAGCTATTTAGAGAAATTGATATATATATTCACTAGATGAACTACGTGTAGGTGGTGGGGTTCAAACTCGTGACCTCAAAGTCACGAGATGGGTACTCCATCACCTCCACCAAACAAGCTTGTTGTTATACTTCTAGTAAATATCTTCTGCACTTAAGCTTCTAACACACATGTTTATAATCTCATTTGAAAATATTAACAATATGTAGCTAGTATGCTTCGAACACATGACCTTTGAAATAAAATGTGAAAGTTTAACCACTAATCAACTATAATTTCAATGCTTAATGTTTCAAAGTAAAACATAATAAATTCTTATAATTATATGTAATCATAAAGACATAGATAAGTTTTTTGATCTCTAACACTTTTATTAAATAATAACATTCACTTAACTTAATTCCATTGAAATTGTTAATTTTATCCGTCCTCAACTCCTTTGAAGTTTTTTAAAAATAATTTATCATGTCATAACATCCATTTTTCAATTTTGCAATAGACAAAATATCAAGAAAAACTAATAAAATCAAGTATGAGATTTATGAATAATAATATATCTGATAATTGTAACTGACCCGGGACATCACTTGGGCCAAGATACTAGTTATATATGTTATGAAGTGCATATTCTTTTATAAATAATGAAGATGGGTTATGTTCTTTAATTTACTTATAACTGTATGTGCTTTAATTAAGAAGCATAATTCACATCATGTTTTCGATCTCGTGTAGGATCTAAGTTGCCACCAATTACCACATGCATGAATCTCTAAATCGACAATCAGCTAAAAAAAACTATCAAAACAAACCTGGGAAAACCAATGGAGGGTATAACTTGCATGAACAAAATGCAAACTGTTGCTAGGAAAAAGTCTCTCATAATAGGAACCTGGAGCTCCCATCAAGAGGAACAAAGGCACACCACCTTCTTTTCTTTTGAAGACCTCCAAATTCAGTATATCTCTAAACAACAAGTTAAAATCATTTGAGGGAAGATCATTCATGTAGATCTGAATTCTAGGCACTGGACCCTCATTATTGCACTTCAATTCCTTGTACTTTTTTCGCACAATTTCTATAACTAACGTTACGAAAGCCAATGGAACGGGGCCAACTCCACACCCCAAATCAGCTATGTTAAGGCCTTCCACTAGGTTTTCTTCATCCGAGAGTATAGATTGAATTGCATTCTCCAATATATATTGATTCATCAACCACGCCTCCTTCTGCATGCAACGTTTATTAAGAAGTCAATGTTGATTTTAAAGTCGTCATAAGATATAAACATTACCAACTGGGCTTGGCGTAAGTGGTTAAGAGTCTATCGCTCCTTAATTAAGGTATCGGGTTCGAGCCTTGGGTATGGAAAAAATCACAACTGAGAGGGATGCTGTCCTTTGAGGTACCCATACAACTTCCGCGGGAGATTAGTCCATTGATACTGATGATACGAAAGTTGTCTTCTTAAAATTATTGCTTTAATATATATGTATTCCCTGATAATATGCATAAAAAATATTATCTAAAATAAAAGGTTGCTTTTGACAGTCCATCTATGTAATTAGGTTGCTTTTGAGGGTCCATCGGTGTTATTGTTACTTAATTCATACCATAATTTTATGAGAAATATCATAGAATCGATCACATATTGACCACTAGTTAATTATTTAGGGCTTGTCCCTCTTGTTTATCAAAAACAGTGTAGTTGTACAAAAAAATTCAAGAGATATTAGTTCTAATGAAGAAATATTAAGTTCCCATGGTTAACTGAAAAAAATATTAATAAGTTCCCATGATTAACTAGATACTACTATCTCTATACCAAATATGGAAAGAACAATTATTGTATTTTCTTTACTAAGAAAAGAATGATATTATACTTTTTGGTTCTATCTATATATAGTAGTATATACTATTTTTACCTATCATTTACAATCATTTTTTACGTATGATAATAAATTAAATCATCCTTCTAAGTTATAAGTAATTAGTAGTTGTTTGATGGAGGTAGTTACCTGGACAGACGAATTCTGAGAATAGCTAAGCTTTCCATCACCATCATTCATGTGAAAGAATTCTTTTAGCTCCATCTTTCTCCTTTCTTCTTGATTTCCTTAACTTGGCCAAAACGTTCCAGCTTATACCGTATATATAATAGTATTTACTTCTTACAATTATTGTCAAAAGAAGAGCTACGAAACTAAATGCGCATAAATAACCCTTTTATTTTAGGATTCTCGGCTCCCCCCAGTCCCCACACACACCATGTGAAGTTGGAGTATCAATTATTGAACAAAATTTGGCAACATAATGCATTTATGGCGTGTGTTATCCTAATCTATCTTACGAGCTAGCGTCGTGAAGCATGTGATCATTTGTATAATTGTATTATATATTGATCTCAAAATCTCGATGATTCCAAATGCTATAAGTGGGTGGCAGCACTCATCTTATTTTCCATTAGTTTCGCGGGTACATGATGTACGATAATAGGGTATTTAGTAATTAGAGTTTTAAAGTAAGAAGAGAATTTTGGACTATTTTTAGAGTTTTGACTGATAAAAAATACTTAAAGGGGTGTTTTGTAAGAGAGAGTTTTATATTGAGTTTTGGAATAAATACTCTCAAAATGAAAAAGTTTCGAATAGGAGCTTTTTCTTTAGAAGATTAGGTAAAAATGTATGTACAATGATTTTTTTGCTTCTAAAAATAATACTACCCAATGTTATCAGGATCGGGATCCTACTTTGGATCGTAGGGGTTGGTAGAATCGAATCGGTGGGATCGGATCGTAGGATCGTAAGATCCTACAATTCGGTGAAATAGAGATAATTATACTAAAATAGGGTGAAAATCTAATGTGAAAAATTTACACATATTAATAATGAATTTTTTAATTAGCAAATGATGATAGTTTTTCAATACTATAAGATTGGAGTAACATGCGACCAAAATCTAATTGGAGAAATATAATATGTGAAATTACTTTATTATTTTTATATGGTAGGATCGGATCGTAGAGTCGTAGAATCGTGTTAAGATCCTACCATGTGATTTTTTGTGGCTGGACAGGATCTAAAGATCCTACAAAATTAAGATACTACGTAGGATCGGGATCGGTGAGGTCTTTCAGGATCGTAAAATCCGGATCGGGATTTTAACAACCACCATATGTATTAATATGTCTATATAGGTCATTTCACACAACAAATGACAATAAGCTTTTAGCAATCAGTTAATTGTTACCAAACACATTTATAAAAAAAAAAGTTGTCAAATCTGTTGAACAAAAGTTAAAACTCTAACAATAAGCTTTAAATTATAAGAGCTAAACTCTAAACTTTATTTGTCAAAAACGGCCAATAATATTCTTGTGGTGCTACTTTACTTAGCTTTCTCATTCATTGTGTGGGTTATTGTTGTGCATGTAATATGTTCTGTTTTGATGATGAAAATTAATATAATATGTTATAGTATGAAAGTATGTAACAGTTGAAACATATGCATGAAGAAAGGAATTAATAAATGAAGACTTTGAAGAAAAGAAGAATCAAGATTGAAGTCAAGTTTATATGTTCCTTAGAATAGTTACTTTGTGTAAAAATGTAATATGCTTGAATTAGGTGACATACTATGTGCTAAATATAGAAATATAAAATTAGTATAATTATTATTTTCTTAGAATTAAGAAAATAAATAATTGTATTAATATTATATGTCTATATAAAAAGGAAATTAGTTTATCAAATTAGATAATAGATTTTCATAAAAAACGTTTTAGAAAAGAATTTTATAAGAAAACGTGGTTTTAGAAAAGTATTTTATGAAAACGAGTTTTAGAAAAGAATTTCAGAAATAACGTGAAAACAAGTAATTTAGTTTTCTAAAAAGATTTGGAAAATACTTTTTGATAAAAATCAAATTTGAGTTGAAAAGAAAATCTAATATGGAAAACTTATCTTTTTGAGATCAAAGATAAAGATGAAAAAAGATAAAGTTTTTTTTCTAAAAAGAGAGTTTTATCCCTTAAATTAAGGATTAAAAGATAAAGATATTTTTGAAGGATTTTCGTCCAAACCAAGTCCTATAAAAGGGATTTATAATTCACTTTTAGATCTCACGTTTTCAGAGAGAAAAATCGGAGATATTAAGAGCTGAAAACAATTTCCTTACGCACAGAATATAGCACTGTTTGAGTCAGATTCAAGTAACTATTATACGAGTGTAATTGTCCTCTAATTGCTTGAATAAGAAGCACACGTTTGAGGATTCTTTCTTTCTGTAATTTCACTATTATAGAGAGTGTCAACTCTTAGAGTTAAGAGTTGGTTAGCACTACTAGGGTTAGTAGTGATGGAGTCTTATTGTATCAATAGGTTGGTATCTTAAGATTCAAAGAAATAAAGAGTTTTGTTTCGTGTGGACGTAGATCTCAGAGGTGAGATTGAACCACGTTATATTCTGTGTTTGTGCATCAAATTCCACATAATTTAAGTTTTAGTTTTCGCAAAAACTCAAATCAGAAATTTACAATTATTTCGCACAGTGGCTGGCACTGTGCAATAATAAAGGTTTTGCGAAAATCGATCAAATTTCATTACTCAATTCAACCCCCCTTCTTGAGTGTCAACTTTGGGTTCTAACAGTTATGTATGCCTTTCAAATTTTACATCTACACGAGTATGTTTTATATAACGTGCGCAAAATCAATGCTATCATTCCCCACATTTTACTAGGAGTACTATTATAAAAGAATACATTCAACGCGCCACGCGATGATCGATCAACTGGATTAAGTGAAAGATTTTATGTTGATTTTAAAAGGATCTAAGCTCAGATTTGAACTTAAGGGATGTTCTTTTTTACAATTTAATCAGTCATTGATGGAAAGCAATAATATGAATCACAAGCGGAACATGATTCAATACATTAATTGCTGAGCTAGAGATGATGAGCACCCATGCTACTTTTTTTTTTTTTGGAAAAGCTTGTGTTATTTTAATTAAGGAATAAAATGTACATCAGTATGTATGAAAACATTTAGAAGGGACATTAAATTTTTTCAACATTATTCTATTCCATGTAATAGCACAAGTCTGTTAGATAACTAATAATGTCTTAACCTGGTGGTTAATATTGAGAAGATGTGGATGATAAGGGCATGTTCTCTTCGGCATAAAACAGCTGAATTGATGAATTGAACTGAATTGAACTGAACTGAAAATAAGCTGGGGAGAATAGACCATTAGTCATAGGTTCGAATTTTCCTTCCTCTTCTTTGTACTTTGTACTGCCTTTGTGGTTCATATGGACTAAAAAAAACAAGTCTGTTAGGTGATGGGTAATGCAACTACATTCTCATCTCTTCTAACATGAAAAAAGATATGGAAACAAGAACATAATTAAACATAAAATGTCTACAAGAATACCATCCAAGTCCGAATAATATATAGCTGTTTTGAGACATAATTTGTGAGTCGGATTCAAGTATAAGATGCTCATATCTAGGAGTCTTGGCTTCTTGCAAGCAATTTGGTCATATATGGAGTGCCTTGCATTTAACTACGTCAGGTGGCCACATAACCTCTGATTATGCGTCTGGCAACAAAGATAAGATCACCAGCCGCATCATGGGTCATAACCTCCCAACCCACCCGTCCACTGTCACAAAAAGCCGCGTCTGCTTTAACTGGTTTAATTGGTATCATATAACCACTTTCACACTTTGAGCATGTAGTATTGTAGTTCAACATTTGGCTTCTAAGAAATGAAATCAACTATCTACTCTATTTCTTCTCATTTGATTCAAACCCTCTTCAATGCATTACCATTATTTGGGGGTCTTGCTAAATGCCGCCCTAGAATTTCCAGTTAACGCCCTGTATTTTTGTATTTGTATACATGGGTTGTATTTCCCTCCCTACATCTCTTTCATCCACAATAACTCCGGCAATTATTCCGGCTAACTTTCCCATCAAGAACTCCGGCAATTTTCCGGCTAACTTTCCGACGACAATATCTCCTGCAAAATAAAACCGTCAACTTTTCCGGCCAATTTTCCGGCCACATTATTGCATTATTAATATTAATTAAATTTTATAATTCTTTTAATACACAAAATTGGACAATATTGACTTTAAAAAAAAAATGTCCAGGCACCTAAATTAGGTGCCCGAACCTGTGGTCAGGCGCCTAAATTAGGCGCCCAACCACAGGTACAGGCACCTAAATTAGGTGCCTGAACCTGTGGTCAGGCGCCTAAATTAGGCGCCCAACCACAGGTACAGGCACCTAATTGCGCCCAACCACAGGTACAGGCACCTAAATTAGGTGCCTGTACCTGTGGTTGGGCGCCTAATTTAGGCGCCTGACCACAGGTTCGGGCACCTAATTTAGGTGCCTGGACACTTTTTTTTTTTAAGTCAATAGAGTCCGATTTTGTGTATTGAAAGAATGATAAAATTTCATTAATATTAATAATGCAATAATGTGGCTGGAAAATTAGTCGGAAAAGTTGTCGAAATTGTTGTCGCCGGAAAAATTGCCGGAGTTTTTGATAGGAGATCCTTGTTGATGAAAGAGATGTAGTGAGGGAGTGATGGAGATAACTCCGGCAATTATTCCGGCTAACTTTCCCATCAAGTCTCCGACAATTTTTCCGGCTAACTTTCCGACGACAATATCTCCGGCAACTTTTCCGGCCACGTTATTAATATTAATTAAATTTTATAATTCTTATAATACACAAAATGGTACTATATTGACTTAAAAAAAAAGTGTCCAAGCACCTAAATTACGTGCCCGAACCTGTGGTCAGGCGCCTAAATTAGGTGCCCAACCTCAGGTACAGGCGCCTAAATTAGGTGCCTGAACCTGTGGTCGGGCACCTAAATTAGGTGCCCGAACCTGTGGTCAGGCGCCTAAATTAGGCGCCCAACCACAGGTACAAGCACCTAAATTAGGTGCCCAAACCTGTGGTCAGGCACCTAAATTAGGCGCCCAACCACAGGTACAGGCACCTAATTTAGGTGCCTGACCACAGGTTTGGGCACCTAATTTAGGTGCCTGGACACTTTTTTTTTTAATATAGTCCGATTTTTGTGTACTAAAAGAATTATAAAATTTCATTAATATTAATAATGCAATAAAGTGGCCGGAAAATTAGTCGGAAAAGTTGTCGGAGTTATTGTCGCCGGAAAAATTGCCGGAGTTTTTAAAGGGAGATCCTTGTTGATGAAAGAGATGTAGTGAAGGAGTTATAAAGAGTGAGGGAGAGTGAAAGAGAGTGGGATAGTGAGTGTTAAAGTATATATACATGTATATGTATTTATACAGGGCGTTAGTAGGAAAATCTAGGGCGGGATTTAGCAAATGAGTTATTTGGTGATAATGGTCTTCTTTAGTTTATTATTTTTGTACTTTCCCTTCTTTCTCGAGTAACAAAATTCAAATTTTGGTGACTGGTGATAACGGTTACCATTCTTCTTTTTCCATTTCAAGACTTAAACCAATCAACCAAACACCCAATAAAAACAAGTTATGCTACCATTTCAGTCCTCTGTTTGATTCCATCCATGACTTGAACCAATATGCTCTTTACGTACCAATTGAAAATTGTATAAAATGCTAATAAAAAAGGTTTAATCATTTTCAATATATATTTTTCACAACAAATCACTTTATTGTCCATGGAAGATACTCCACAAGTCTCCCACATATAAAAATATATCACACTATAGAAGTATTCAAATAGTTTCCCTTTTTATGAGATTCACTACTATCTTCTTGATTGTTTAGATAAAAAAAAATGTTCTTTTTCGTTTTCTCAGGACATACTAGCTTTTTTCAAGTAAGATAGTAATCGCACAGTTCTGAGCAGGTCGACCAAGAGCCAAATGTTGGAACGTATAAAAGGTGAGTTTATCATACAATAAATTCAGTATGTGTTCACCAAAATGTTGCGAAATCAATGATTTTGTGAAGGCGCCAATATATTTCGCTATGGCTTGAGCCCTTTCCCATTTGTCCTCTACTTCATATGCCACATCAAGTACCATTGTTTTTGTATGCTTTATTAGAAATGAGCCTTCCTTTTTCGTTATGCTGTCAACTTGTTTTTCACTGGCGCAATACACAGGAAGATTAAAGTCGTCTAAGTTATCTTCCTTGATCACTCCCTGAGGAACGGTAACAATAATCTGAATGTGAGTGAATTTGTACTCGTATAAACTGACGCAATATAGAAAAAGATTTTGCATCTTACATCATCTATACGTAGAATGTGAATTTGGAGATAAAAGCAACTTTGAGTTCGTTCTTTGTTATACTTTCTCCGTTTCATATTACTCGCTACACTTCTCAATTCATGGACTCCTAGACAATTTTTGGAGAAAAAAAAGGTAGAGAGTAAAAAGAAAAGGGACCCATGTGAGAGAAGAGGGATAGAGAGAGTTTATAGTCCAAAAAAGAGGTATAGCAAGTGTATGGGTGTGACCCAAATTTGCTAGCGGACATTGCAGTGGCGGACCCAGGAATTTCAATTTGGGGGTACGGACGTATAACAAACGCAAAAATAGTGGATAGATTGTTTAATACTAAAATATGCATAGTTATACTTATACAATCCAAAATAAGAAAAAAAGTTTATATAGTTCAAATTACATTCGCATTTTATGAATCATCATATTTTGAAATTGAACAATGATATCTTTATCTGGAAAAAGTATACTTGATTTCAATCTTCAATTTCAATTACACACTTACTAATCAATAATATCAACAATTTACATGTACATATTCAAATAAATAAAGAATGTGACTAACATACTTCTATATATTATATAAAAGTATAAATAATCAATTAATTAAGCAAAGTAATCATTTAAAATCAAACAAAATTTACAACAATAAAGCAAGAAATAACTTATTATACCACATGAATGAGAGAGAGAAAGTACTTTGACCATGGAGTGTGAACATTACCTACAAAAACTTTCTGTTTTTGCTTCCTCAACATCTCTGTTTTTTCTTTTCCTAAAATATGTTTTTAGCTTTTCAAAAACTTCAAACAATAAATTCAACTTCTTTTGTTCGGATCTACGAGAAAATAATTCGATTTAGTGATTGATTTCAAATTTAAAAGGGAGAATTATTTGAGGATCAAGGCCAAGGCAGTGGTAGTACCAAGCTTTCCATGCAAGAGGTGAAAGCAAATGCAAAAACAGAGGAGTAATAAAGAATGAAGCTAAGATCCCCCTTGTGAAGAGGTTCGGAGTTTTGAGGAATTCTGGTTATGGAAGCTTGCAATTAGTTGTGTTTTACACCAAATCAATTGAAGAAAAGAATACAAATTTTAGGTGAGATCGAAGAGAGAAAATTGGAAGCGGTTGTTCTTTTCTTGGTTCGAAGTTTTCCAGCATACCACCATGGTTTCACTTGCTTTCTCCTTCCTTTCTGGGATTCTGGTTTACCCTCTTAATTTTTTTTTTAAATTAAAGCTTTTTTTTTAGAACTAGGGATACAGTTGTACCCCCATGTTCCATTCTCGGTCCGCCACTGGGACATTGCATATTGACCGAGAGCAAACCAAAGTGACGTGGGCTCGCAAAAGGGAGACCAATCCTAATTCATCATTCGGGCCGAGATTGCCGTCACGGTCATGGAAAACGACAAAGTAGAGGGAATCTTCCCTCTGACAAGATAATCACAACAGTACAAGTGTCACAAGATTACACGCCCTGTCAGGTGAATAGTACGCCTATAAATAGCCATCCAGTACTATTCCTGCAGGTACATTCTCTCATACTAAAAATAGCCTATCTCTCTCTCTCTAAGCTCTCTCTCTCTCTAGAATCCTCTTGAGTATTAGCTGACTTGAGCGTCGGAGGGGGTTTCCTCGAAACACCCCCGAGGGTAGCTCACGTTTGTCATTGTTGCAGATCCCTCACGGACATCCATCTCTGTCGGACAACTCTAAAGGTCCGGCACCGTTTTCGATACCGAAACAACTGGCGCTAGAAGGAGGGGACCTCACCCTTTCTAAGGTATCAGTCATGGAAGACACAAACAACGCTACCCATGGTCAGCCTGAGTTTGAGCAAGGCCAGAATTCCTCGCAGCCAGTCATCACTGGTGCGTTGGGAAACCCACAGTTCCACTACCGGACACCGGGAACGAGGAGCAAACCCCAAACACCAACGTACCATTCAACTTGGCACAGCTAATCAATTCTCTCCAGCAATTGCAAACGGTGCATCATTTATCCAGATGCTGACAGGTAATCCTCAACAAAATGCTCCTCCCCAACCCTCTGGCGGTACCCGTAAGCGACCACCGGCTATGGCTGGTAGGAACGCGGACGGGACCCCGCTCCGAAAAATGCAGTCCTTGGGAAAAGAGGGACGGGAAATGGAGAAGAAAATAGACCGATCTGATTATGAGGAGGAAATTCTGGAAACTGAGGAGGTATACTATTCTGAAGAAGAAACGCAGGGTCACTCCCGCCGTGAGTACAGTACCGTCGGTGCTAGTAACTATTCGGCTAGGGGTCACCTCTTGATCAAGCCTAAGCTCTCCCCCTTCACTCCGGAGATATTGAATCATCCTATGACACGAATCAAATGCCGCTCTCAAGTATGATGGCACATCAGACCCCATGATCACGTCGCGGCTTACGAAGGACAATATGTTTCTTACACTCAAGTTGATGCCATATGGTGTAAAGTCTTTCCCTCAACCTTGACTGGGAATAGCTCAGACATGGTTCAAAAGTCTCAAGCCAGGTAGCGTCTCTAGCTTTTCTCTGCTGTCATCCATGTTCAGTACGCACTTTGTAAGCAATAGGCGCCGTGAGCGCACCACTGGGGAATTGCTGTCAGTCAAACAAGGAGAAAATGAGAGCCTGAGAGACTACATTGGCCGCTTTCAATGTCGAGGCAGTTTCAATACCTCGACTGCAGCAGGACGTGGCCGTTTGGCCTTAATGACAGGACTCAAGGAGGGATCACCCTTCCGGAATTATCTGGGCCGAAAGTCATAATACAACCCTGGGTCCCGTCCTTGGCAAGGCCAATGACTATATAAGAGGGGAAGAATTTGAAAAGCTGTAGGCAACAGGAGGCTGGAAAGAAAGATGACAAGAAGAAGGAAGAGGCCCGCGAGGCGGATCGGGGCCAGAGGAAAGAAAGCAGGAGTCAAATGTGGTCAAGAGGGGAAATGACCGAGACAGGGAGAATGAAAGGTATGATCGCGATCGCAGAGATCGTGAAAAGAGTGGCCGGGAAGGAGGTGAACGCAAGGATAGGTTCGATGCATATACTCAACTCACCACTTCTAGAAGCCAAATTTTTCTGATGAATAAGGGCAGTGATAAGTGGCAACGTCCGAGACAGATGTTCCATAAAAATCGTGACAAAAATAAATGGTGTGATTTCCATGGAGATCACGGCCACATAACTGAGGATTGCCGGCACTTAAAAGATAACCTGGAGGATCTAATAAGAAGAGGTTATTTCAGTCAGTACAAGGCCCAGACAAAAGAAGGTGATCTTGTAAAGCCCGTGACTCGAAATGTTCAATCTCGGATCAGCGAGATCCACGTTATCAGTGGGGGTCCTATCCATGGAGGAAGTGTTAACGACGCAAAGGCGAGTTTGAAGGAATTCCGACATCAAGTCAATTTCAACGCCAGCTTGCCATGGAAGAATCCGCCAGCAATGCCGGCCATGTCATTTACTCTGGAGGATGCAAATCATGTGGTGTATCCTCATGATGATCCGCTGGTAGTAACACTGAAAGTCTCAAACTGTCTGGTACATAGAATTTTGGTGGATGGGGGAAGCTCCGCAAATATTCTGTACCTATCAACATTCGAAAAGCTCATGCTGAGCCGTGAGTACTTGAAGCCGGTCCGATATCCCGTCATTGGATTCACAGGGGCATCAGTGGTGCCAGAAGGGTTAATCTCACTCCCAGTACGTATTGGGGAGGATGAGTCAGCCAGAGACGTCATGACTGAGTTTCTGGTAGTGGATGTTCCGGGAGCATACAATGCAATCATTGGACGCCCATTCATTCATGACGTCCAAGGTGTCGTCTCAACTTACCACCTGACCATGTTGTATGTTTCCAATGACGGATCAACATCAAGATTGAAAGGCAATCAGGAGATGGCAAGATCATGCTACTTAACAACACTAAAGCAACCTGTAACACCCCCAAATTACTCGCTTTTAAATAAATTATTTAGTAAATAAAATTTGAGTAATTTAGGAGTACTACCGCCACGTGACTAACACGCTTTCGGCAACCAACTACTAACTAACCGAAATAACTTGCAGCGGAAGACTTTAACCAAAAATAATAATACTTCTTTATTAATAAAAGTAAATATTGTCTCAATACTCATAATAAATGAAACACTCTAATCTAGGTGAAGATCCCCTTCCTAGTATGCTCCCATGCACATCCAAAATTCACCTGCAAATCTGCTTACCAAAAAGGTAAACAGGGCAAAGCCAAATAGGAAAAAGAAAATACGCGTCAGTATAAAACTGAGTACGAAATGTACTAGATAAGTAACACATTTGTTATTCGTAACAATTTTTCATTTCGAAAACTCCATCACCAATAATTCAAGAATAACTCTTTAGAATAAACTTTTTTCAAACACTTAATAATAATTCAAGAACAATTTTCTATAACTTTTGCCAAACACTTGAATAATAATTCAAGAACAACCTTTTAAGAACAAACTCTTTCCAAACACTTGAATAGTAATTCAAGAATAACTTTTTAAGAATAAACTCTTTCCAAACAACTTGGATTAAAAATAATCCTGAAAACAATTCCTCTTCTTATCTCCCCTTCTATTTTGCTAAGTGTGCACACCCCCCAAGCTAGTCATCCCATCACGGAGCTATATCAAGGGGTAACTATAATTGCCAACAAGTGGACTTTGAATCTCTTGATATTAATCAAGCGGAAATAATAATAATATGACTTGTAAGTCATGAGTAAACCTCCTTCCTCATAAACAACTTTTTGAACATTCAAAGTTCATAAAAACCAATCAACCTTTCCTTGTAAAAATAATTTAATTTTCCAAAAAGATAACAAAACTTCTATATAAAAATGATTGATAAAATCATTCCTTCTTTTCACTTTCAAGCGGGAATAATAAAACATTGTAACCATTTTAAATCAAATTTCTAAACCAATCCAACCAATAAAATCAATAAACAACTTTATCATATAAACCACATTTTAAAAGATCTAGCTACATAACGTACCTTGATCTTGCACAAACTAATACTAGTATCTTCACTTATTCTTATACTTGAGCTTTCTCATAGCCAACCAACAAGCAATCTACCACATGAACTTAATCATGAATTTTAACATGAATGATCTATCATGAGCATAATATTTTTGAGTAAGAAATATGAAAATATTTTTCTTAAACAAAAGAAAATTGAAACTTGAATAAGAAATATAAAACTAGAATACATAGGAAGAGAAAGAAGAACTTTGAAGTAAGAAATTATAGATTCTTCAAAGTTTTTTGTGCGGAAAAGATGGCTAAAGGTGTGGGGTATTTATAGGAGTAGCATAGGTAGAGTACTTAATTTTGAAAATTAAAGAATTTGTAACCTTCACCATAAATTAGGAGATTAAACCAAGATTTGTAACCTTCATCATAAATTTGGAAGTTATAGGAAAACAAAACTCTCTCCAATCACCATAAATCCCGTAGGAATATATGGCCCTAAAAAAATTTTTTTTTTTTTTTTTTTTTTGGTTTTCTGAATTTTTTTGACTAGGATTTAATACCAAAAGCTTAACAAATCCAATTTTGGCGCCATACTCCCGCCAAAATAATTAAAAATCAGTGAAAATACTAAAATACCCTTTGCTTAAAAATATTTAATTTAGAAAATGAATATAAAATAAATATTTAATTATTTAAATAAATACTAAAAATATGGGGTATTACACAACCAGCCAGAAGGTTCCCGGTAGAAAACCCGGAACTACCCTCAAGAAAGCAGAGGAGGGCCCTGAGAAGAACTCAGGTGGAGAGGAATGAAGGTAATGAAGAAGAGGAAGTAATCACTGTCCGGAAGAGTAAAGAAGTGCCGCTAGAAGAGTTGGAGTCCCGGCCAGAGGATGAGCCGAGGCCACAGCCTGATGGAGAAACTAAGCAAGAAGCATTGGCAGATGATCCTGCTCGGTCGGTCGCGGTCGGGATGGACATGGACCCAGAGGTCCGGGTAAACCTGGTAACTCTCCTAAGAGAAAATGCTGACATATTTGCTTTCTCAGCGGACGAGATGCCGGGAATAGACCCGGCCGTGATGGTCCATCGTTTAAACGTCGACAGCGCAGTCCGACCGGTAAAGCAGAAGAAGAGAGCCTTCTCGGCCGAAAAGAATAAGGCCATCAAAGAAGAAGTAGAAAAGCTGATAGCGGCTGATTTTATCGAGCCTTGTGACTACCCTGAATGGCTGGCAAATGTAGTCATGGTGAAGAAGGCCAACGACCAATGGCGTATGTGCGTGGACTTCACAAACCTGAATAGGGCATGCCCTAAGGACTGCTATCCTCTGCCAAGGATAGACCAGCTAGTGGATTCTACTAGCGGACATGCACTACTGAGTTTCATGGATGCCTTCTCAGGGTATCATCAAATCAGTTTGTTAAAAGAGGACCGTAAGAAAACGGCATTCATCACGGATGGGGGTGTTTACAATTATAAGGCAATGCCTTTCGGCCTGAGAAACGCTGGGGCAATCTACCAGAAGTTAGTGGACAAGGTATTTGCGGCTCAGAAAGGGAGTAATATAGAAGTGTATGTGGACGACTCTATTGTTAAGAGTAAAACGGACCGAGAGCATCTGGTGGATCTAGAAGAAACATTCAAAACGTTGAGAAAATACAGCATGAAATTGAACCCAAAGAAGTGTGTCTTTGGCGTTAGAGCAGGAAAATTTCTTGGGTTTATGGTGAGCAAAAGAGGCATTGACACGAACCCAGACAAGGTTCAAGCAATTTTGAGCCTTCCAGAGCCCAAAGGCGTCAAAGACATTCAAAGATTAACGGGAAGGATGGCCGCTTTGACGAGATTCATATCGAAGTCGGCTGATAAGGCCCTTCCGTTTTTCGCATTGCTAAGGGGGAATAAAAAGTTCGAATGGGGAGAAGAGCAGAGCAAAGCTTTCTCGGCCGTCAAAGAGCACCTTGCAAAGCTGCCAACAATAACAAGGCCGGAGGCGGGAGACACACTGCAATTGTACATCTCGGCCTCCCCCAAAAGGGTAGCGGCAGTGCTGATAACAGAAAGGGAAAAGCAGCAGCATCCAATATACTTTGTCAGCCACATCCTTAACGGCCCAGAAAGTCGGTATCAGCAGATAGAGAAAATGGCATTGGCGGTTATTATAGCGGCTCGGAAGTTAAGGCCCTATTTTGACTGTCATCCGATACATGTGTTAACAAATCAGCCATTGGAGAAAGCTCTGCAAAGGATGGACACCTCTGGGAGCTTATTGAAATGGGCCATCGAGCTGTCGGAGTATGATATTCAGTACAAGCCGCGAACGGCCATAAAAGCACAAGCACTGGCGGACTTCATGACTGAGGCATATGAGGAGGCGGAGATAAAAGAAAAAGAATCATGGCTGCTGGAGGTAGACGGTTCTTCGGCCGCGAGCGGGGCTGGGGCCGGTATTGTGATAACCAGCCCAGAAGGAAACACCTTCGAGTACGCCATCAAATTTGCTTTCCCAGCCTCAAACAATGAATCAGAGTATGAGGCAGCCATTGCTGGCTTAAGAATGTGCATTGCAGCAGGAGCTAAAAGCGTCCTCTTGAAAACAGATTCACAGTTGGTTAACAGTCAGCTTAAAGGAGAATTTGAGGTCCGAGAACCCAACATGGTTAAGTATGTGGAGAAAGCCAAAGAAATAATAGCACAGCTGGAACAATTTGAAGTAGAAGCAATTCCAAGGGCTGAGAACATGAAGGCGGACTCCCTATCTAAACTAGCTAGCTCAGATTCATTCCAGGTAGAAGGAATGGTAACGGTTGTCATCCTCAAGGAAAAAAGCATTGCCCAGAAAGTGGTCGTGATAAACAGCATTGACCAACAAGGGGAATGGTTTATAGAGCTAGTGAAGTACAAGCAAACAGGAATGCTCCCAGCAGATCCCATGGCCGCCAAAAAATTGCAGAAGCAAGCAAATTGGTACGTGATATACCAGAACGAGTTGTACAAAAAATCATTTAGCCTCCCACTGTTAAAGTGCGCAACATCTGCCGAGGCCGTGAAGATAATGGAAGAAATCCACGAGGGGGTCTGTGGAAACCACATTGGAGGTAAAGCACTGGCTTTAAAGGCACTCAGAGCTGGATTCTACTGGCCCAGCATGTTGGCCGATGCGCAAAGTTATGTGAAAAAATGTGATAAGTGCCAGAAGTTTGCACCGGTGATAAACAGGCCCGCTAACGACTTGCAGCCCATTCTATGTCCGATACCTTTCGCACAGTGGGGAATGGATATCTTGGGACCGTTCACTACTGCGACGGGAGGAAGGCGTTTCTTGATTGTGGGTATAGATTACTTCACGAAGTGGATCGAAGCAGAGCCGACAGCAAAGATAAAGGCCAACCAAATAAAAAAGTTCATCTGGCAGAACATGATGACTAGGTTTGGCATCCTGGCTGCGATCGTGTTTGACCACGGAGTTCAGTTTGATTGTAGACCCATTCAGGCTTTCCTCTCGGACTTCCGCGTGAAATTTGCATATTCCGCAGTGTGCCATCCCCAGAGTAACGGTCAGGCAGAGGCCGCTAATAAGCAAATTTTGAACGCCTTGAAAAAGAAGCTCGATGAGTTTAAGTGAAAATGGGCTGAAATGGTACCGGCTGTTCTATGGGCAAATAGGACAACTGAGAAAGAAGCGACGGGAGAAAGCCCTTTCAAGCTAGCTTTTGGTGCAGAAGTAGTGCTACCGGTAGAAGTAGGCTTGCCCACCTACCGGATAAAACATCAGGCCCTGGAAAGGAATGATCAAGTACTAAGGGAGGGTTTGGATTTCTTGCCCGAGATAAGGTTAAAAGCGGAGCTGAGATCAGCGGTGTACAAGGACCGGATCCGTAAAGCCTACAACAAGAGGGTTTTGGAAAGGCCGTTAGCTGAAGGCGAGTTAGTTCTGCGAAGGACAGCCGCCACTGGAAAAGCTCATTCAGAGGGTAAATTAACTGCCAATTGGGAAGGCCCATATATCATAGCTCGAAAGATAGGTCCGGGATCCTTCATTCTCAAAGGAATGGACGGGAAAGAGCTGAGGAACTGCTGGAATGCTGACGTCCTCAAGAAATACTATGTGTAGTCCAAAAGAAATGTAATGGGCCGAGAGCCTTTGATGGCATTATACATAAATAAAACTCTGTTAGCATTCCGATATATTCTGTTTATATTTGTCCATTGCTCCCCATATTTTCGAAGTAAAGTGAATAAAGTTACAAGCCATATAACAGGCTAAATAAAGTTAATAGCCATATGACAGGCTAAGTACTCATGCAAGCCATATAACAGGCTAAATAAAGTTAATAGCCAAATGACAGGCTAAGTACTCATGCCAGCCATATGACAGGCTAAGTAAGTGTTGCCGGCCACATGACAGGCTAAGTAGTAAACAGCCATATAACAGGCTAAGCGATTATGCAAAGCCATGACAGGCAAAACAAATACTAACGGCCATATAACAGGCAAAATAAACGTTAGCAGCCACATGACAGGCTAAATAATTGTTGCAGGCCAAATGACAGGCAAAATAAAATGCTAAATAGCTATAGAATAAGCAAAGCAGACGTTAACAGCGTAATTGTATAGCAGGCACAGAAGTTCTAAGTTGAATACAAGGAAAGTTCATCTATCATAAGTGAATCATAAATTACTGGCTTGGCGGCCAACTACAAACAAAATTTTGGCAGCCACTAAAAACAAGGCATTTATAGATTCAGTAGCAAAAGTTAAAAGAAAAGTTTACATGCCATTTAAAAGGCTGACAACTAAAACTATTACAAGCTGTTGGACGCTACGGAAGAGGTTGAAGATGACCGCCAAAATCTTCAGGAAGGGGGCGCTTCATCTTCAGCGGTAGGCAGGACGTTGGCAATTATCTCCTCAGAGCATATGTAGGGCTTGTCCGCCAAAGGTTTCCGGTGGACTCCTTCGCCAAAAGCAACCTCCATCTGCTCCCAGTCGAAGCCAGGATGGGAGTGGCAGACGCACCTCTTAGCGGCCACCCATCCGCCATCATACCGCTCGCCTAGGAGTCCAATAAACTCCTCGGACCTCTTGAAATCATCCAAGGCAGCTTGCCGGGCTTCAGCAGTAGCGGCCTCCACAGCAGCTTGCGTCTCTTCCTTGGAAGTCTTGAGAGCAGTTTCCAAGTTAGAACACTTCAGCTGAAGCTCTTCCAAATCTTTGGCTTTTTGCCGCAGCTCTGTCATCTCCTTGTCGGCCTCAGTCCTCGCCTTCTTCTCGGACTCAAGGTTGCCCTCCAGTTGAGTAACCTGAAGAGAAAGACTCTTCTTGTCGGCCTCCAAGTCCTTGATGACCCCACTAGCGCTCTCAGCCACGCGCTGGTACTCCAGATACTGAGCTATAAGCTCAACAGCAGAGTTCCCGGCCTAGAAACACAGCAAGGAAAAAGAGTAAAAAAAAAAAAGAAGAAGAGGAAAGAGAGAAGGAAGTAAAAAGAATGAACTTACCACAACAAGGTCGTGAGCCAATTGAGCAGCGGGGGCGACCAGCTTGTCGGCAGGACGATCAAAGGGTAGCTGGAGCCCCTTCAAAAGACGATACCCTAAAGTACCGCCATTGGCAGGGATATCAGCAAAGATGGACTCATCCTCCCTCACATCCAGAGCCGGTCTGAAAGCTTTGCCGGCAGTAGAAGGAGGATGAGAAAGGGCAGCCTTGACAGAGGCGCAAAGAGGGACAATGTTGGTCTCAATCCACTCCTGCGCCCGGCAAAAGATTCCCGGACCAAGGTCCGAGAGGAAAGTTGGCCTGCTGAGCATCTCGTACACCCTTTGGCGGGTAGACCAGCTAGAACCAACAGCAGCATCCTTGCTGCGAGCCAAAGAATTAGAAGACCGTTGAATCTCTGGGGCCGGCTCTCGTACAGGCGAAAGAGAGAGTCCCTGATTATCATTTACGACCAAGTCCGTAGAGTTAACTTCTACGGACTGGCGTTTGTTAGGGGCCTCAACCTCAGGCTCTCTCGGACGTCGACGAGAGGTGCTACCGCCACCCCTATTTATGGGGACTTGGATGGTGGAACGAGAAGGAGTCGACTCCCCACGGCCAAGGCCGCGACCCTGAGTCCTCCCAGCACGACGAGCCGTCCTCCCAGCCCAGTTTCCGCGACCGGGATTCCTATCAGTCCCTCGAGGGCCGCCAGTAAGCCCATGGATAGTGTCATAGTCAATGAGAGGTTCGTCAGGATTCGGGGCCATGGGGCGTAGCTTGTCATCCAAACCCAGCTCTTCTAAATCCAAGCTGACGTCCCCTGAAAGCAAATCACACAAAGCAGTTAATACGTCAGAACGGTAAGGAAAGTTTAACGCATAAGCAAAAAATCCAAAAAGATCATGTCGGACCAGAATTTACTTTACACACCTTCTGGATGAGTCTGGCACAGGAAGACAGCGGACAAAGGCTCATTCCCAAGGATGTACTTAGCGTGAGGAAGCCAATTACGGGGAATCCTCGTCTCAGCCTCATCCCCCTCAAGGACCACGTCCACAGAGTCAAAATACTCGAAGGCCTTTATCTCGGCCTCCGTCAATTCATACTTAGTGACATCTTCCATCCTGGGATAAGGTTTGGTGAAGTGGCGGCGGAGAGGAAAGTTGTCCGGAACCTTCAGCCAATAGAAAGCTCCCTGCCAGCTCTTAAGCCCACTCATCTTCGGATAAACCGTCATCTTGTCCGCGGCCGTCATCAAAGACCACCAACCCTTCTCAGCGGAGCCATTCCGTCTCAGCCAATGTAGCCGCCGGAACAAATTCAAAGTCTCGGGAAAGCCCAAGTAACGGCAAACCCAGACATAAGCAACTATGTTCCTAACGGCCAGAGGTGTTAGTTGGGCAAGGCAAACATTGAAGGCCTGCAGAATCTTAGCTAATACCGGGTCCAGTGGGAACCGCAACCCATATTCTAAGTGGTGAGCATAAACGGCGACGTGACCGGCAGGGCAATCTAGCACTTTCACCCCCTCGGCCGGAACTACTAAACTATATTCAGGCGGAAAACCATATAATTTCCTAGCAACCTCACAGTAGTTCAGCTCCAAGGCGGCCGCCCGCCAATTCTTGCAAATGATGGTCTTTTTAGGGCCGTCACTACAGTCCAAAGGTAACCACCTCCCAGAATGGAGGACATCAGTCCGGGCCGGGATCACCTCAGGCCGCGGAGAGGAAGGCATGGCAGAACTTTCACCAACGTCAAATTGACGGGGACGGGAGTCATGGTCACGGCCAGAAGAGGAAGGAGCATCATTCTCCATGCTGGCAATAGAGTCGCTATCAGAACCTAAATTGACAACAGGAGGATGAGAGGGATGAGAAGGAGTTGGATCTCGGGCAAGGCGGTCAAAGACACTAGGATCGGTCACGACCCCAGCGTCAGCTAGGCTCTCTAACCAGGCATGCTCTCTCAAAGGCTGAACATCCAATCCAGGGACGGCATCAGGGGGAGGATGTCTAAGGGTCCTACGGGCCAGAATCTGGTGTCTCAGTTCTTTAAGTGTCTGATTATCACCACTCATCCTAGCGGTCAGGAATTGAGCGGTCAGGTTGGTTAATTCAGGAGAAGAACGGTCGTTTAAAAACTTAGACCTAAGCTCTCTGTCCCGGTCAGAAGTCAGAGGGAGATCAGCCAAAAGGCGAGTCCTCCCATCTGGGGGGCTAGAGTCCGACGAACTAGGTTCGATATTAAGGGAAGGGGATGAAGGTTCACTTTCAGTAACCAAATTAGTGCCTAGAGAGTTTTGACTGTCTGACTGGTCCGACATGATCTCAAGGAAGGAAATAAAAACAAAAAATGAAAAGAAAGACTAAAGGTTAGGAGAAGGGGTACTTGAACAAGAGACACACCGAAAGTTAAGAACCTCGAGAAAAAAAGTCCCAGAAAATGCTTCTCAAGCAAAAGTTCGCCGGAGAAAATGTCGCAACAGTGTCGATAAAACCCTCAGAGAGCAAACCCAAAAATGGAGCCAAAAGGTGATCTTTTTTCGGAAATTGTGAAGAGAACGAAGAAAAGTAGCAAGCTTTGGTAATTTCGAGGCGAAAGAAACAATCTGGCACCAAGAAACAGCGAGTTCAAAGTTTGCAAAAAAATGGAGAAAACCAGAGAAAAGTCTGAAGGAAGGAGAAGGAGTTGAGTAAAAGTAAGAAGAAAAAAGGGATTTCGCTTTTAAATACCAAAATAAGGGGCCTGGATTAGAACCGTATCAACTGCCTCTACGGATGCATGACAAGTGTCGCTTGCGCAGTATACCCTAAAGTCCAAAAAGGAGAAAACGAGCGGGATTCCAGAGTTAAGTCATGATTGCACTTTTTCAAAAACCAACGACTCACCCCAGGTTGACACGTGGAAACAAGAAAAAGACCAACTAGCAGAGGAACCTTAATTCATCCACGTCACCAAGTTAGAACATCCATGACGGTCACGACCGTCAAGGATGCTGGGGGGCTAGTTGTATGGGTGTGACCCAAATTTGCTAGCGGACATTGCATATTGACCGAGAGCAAACCAAAGTGACGTGGGCTCGCAAAAGGGAGACCAATCCTAATTCATCATTCGGGCCGAGATTGCCGTCACGGTCATGGAAAACGACAAAGTAGAGGGAATATTCCCTCTGACAGATTAATCACAACAGTACAAGTGTCACAAGATTATACGCCCTGTCAGGTGAATAGTACGCCTATAAATAGTCATCCAATACTATTCCTGCAGGTACATTCTCTCATACTAAAAATAGCCTATCTCTCTCTCTCTAAGCTCTCTCTCTCTAGAATCCTCTTGAGCATTTAGCTGACTTGAGCGTCGGAGGGGGTTTCTTCGAAACACCCCCGAGGGTAGCTCACGTTTGTCATTGTTGCAGATCCCTCACGGACATCCATCTCCTGTCGGAAAACTCTCAAAGGGTCCGGCACCGTTTTCGATACCGAAACAGCAAGTAATGTGAAACTTCCCACAATGAAAAGTGTAACGAGTATTATGAAACGGAGGAAGTACCTCCTTTATTAAAGACCGAAAAACAATCAAGAAAGAAAGTTGGGACTACAACAAAGTATGATTATTTAAAGACTGGAATTAAAAAAAATAGTGATCCTTTTTAGCTTTTTAGTGGCATATTTCTAATAAAAAGAATTTGTTTTTTGCCATGTCAAGCTTAGTGTCACTTATTAAGTTATATTGTGACATTTCCGTATAAAAAAAGTGTTACTTATTAAGAAACACTAGTTCTTGTATCGGACGATACGCTCGAATTATTTACGAACATGTATTTGAAGTATTCAAAAATAGAAATAATATCTTGTATTTAAATGACATTTTCCTGCCATAGACCAACATGAGCTTGTACTGTAGTTGGTTAGTGCATTATCATATCAAATAATAGGTCATCGTTGAAACATAAATTTTTATTGTTTATTATTTCATTTGATTGTGTGAAGGAGGGGGGCATACATGTGACAGCATGACATTTGTTTGTCTTAGATTTTATATATATATATGGGTAATAATTTAGCCAAACATTATCTTTGAGCTCACTTAACTCGATATTTATCATAATGTTATAAGCATTTATTGTCATTATTAACTTTTAATGATTTTTTAAATTGGTTCACAATCTAACCGTCAAATAATGTCTTTCCTAAGAACTTGTTGTCACTTAAGCTATGTTTAGTTCACCTGAAATTTTCTAATCTGAACTTATCTGATCTGATCTTATTTTTTTAAGATTTGATCTGATTACAAGATCTTATCTTTTAGATTTTTCTCAATATATAAGAAAAAATATAGTCATGTGGGGTCTTGTTTGATTCGTCTCAATTAGTACTTTATTAATATTCAATTATTATAATTTTTACTAATATGTAATGAAAGATATAATGATTTTTAAATATAAACATGATCTGAACTGATCTGATATGATATGAACTTATTATTTCTGATCTGATCTGATCTGATTAGATCTGAAATAAGCAAAAATAAGGTGAACTCAACATAGCCTTACTCCCTTCGTTTCTTTTTAATATACACACTTTCTTTTTTAGTCTGTTTTTTTAATCTACACACTGTTAATTTTTCTATTTTTGGCAACATATCACATCTACTTTCTCCTCTTTTTCCACCTATGTCATTCACTTTTTAATAATTTAATCCACTCTTTTGTTTCTCTCTCTCACTTTTCAGTTTCTCTCTCCACCTTTTCAATTTATCTCTCATACTTTTGTACTTTCTCCTTAACTCTCCCCCAAAGTGAAGTGGGTAAATTAAAAAGAAACGGAGGAAGTATTATACAGCTATGTAATAATGGTATTATTATATCATATCGCCAGATACATCATATCGCCAGATGAACAATACACTAATGGGCCCCATGCATAAGCTACCCTTTTGGTTTTTTAATTAAGTGACCGTTTTATGTGACCATGTTGTGTGTTTTAATTACTCCTTTCGTCTTAAAATATAATTCTCGATTAAATTTTTTTTTTCACGGAAATTAATGTAAGTATAATCTAAAAGGGATAGTGAATTTGTTTATTTAAATAAATGTTGTATAACAAAAAATGATTTTACGAGAAAAAATAGAGAATAATTGGTGAAAGAGCATTAATTGTAACACTTGTGTTGAATAAACAAAGCAAAAAAACAAACTTTAAGAAGCAAATAAATGATGGGGACACGGTTTTTCTAGACAAATTACAAAAAATGTGGAACTAAATATAGAAACTAGGCCGCCCCGTCTCTCTCTTTTTTTTCTCTCTAAAACCCTATCCCCGCGTACCCCTTCTTCATTAGTTAGGGGTTGTCATGGATGTTTTCATCCATGGTAAGCCCCTTTCCCCTTTTATTTTCAGTTTTTAGTTCTTTTTATTGTTTTGTTGAATAAATTAGTAATCTCTTTATGAGATTCTTTTAGTCTATATTGTGGAGATCTCCTTCTCCCCTATGGGAGTTGTGAGTATGTTTTTTTTTGTTTTTAAGTATATGAGAAATTATTCTCATTGGTTGAAACTCGAGACTCAACATGAAGGTAGATATTGGTATCTTGGATGCGGTAAATATGGCTCGATCAATAATGTTCTTCCCAAACTATGTCAAAATGATATACTTCCTCATCAATAGTTGCTTGATTCAACAAATACAAGGGGGTTGCGCTGCATTGCTGAATCTGATTTATTGTAGTTTCTTCGAAGACGAATTTAATTTAATCTTATTTAATTATATCTTTTTTTTTTAATATCTATTGTAGATATCGTTTAACTTTCAATTAATGAAATTTCTCCTTCAAAATAAAAATATAGAAATGAGAACTATATTTTGGGACTCCCATAATGAAAATGAAAACTATATTTTGGGATGGAGGGACTGAGGGACTAGTAACTAAAAAACGTAAATGATAACTCAAAACATTAGAGCACTAAATTTAACAATAAGAAGGTAAATCATGCAGAAATTAGGTTGACTCCACAATAACAATTACTATATTATGATCAAACAAATGTTGTTGGTGAGAAACAGAGTGTACTAAACCTCATGAACAAGACAAGTAAGGGCCCTGGTGAGGATTTCAGACTCGAATGGTTGCCAAGTCAATGAATTCGTGGAAGATGGTCGACCTGTTAAAGTTAATAGCATAAGACCTTTGGGTACAACTTCTCTTGAACGACATTTAAGAAATCGAGAAAAGTCGTGATCAAACTGAGCCAAGTAAGCTTTCGGAACACTTTCAGGACTTATTTCGGATATATAAACAGCTTTCTTGTTTATTGGAACACCTTGCTCAGTGAAGAGGCCCAGTGGTACCTTCACATATTAATAATTCGGTCAGAGAGATTAAATAGGAAGAACATATCACATAATTCTATAATGACAACAACGAAATTGTCCTAACGGTGATGCATAACAACTAGTCTATAATACATCTATGCTTAGTCACCAGTGGTCACGTGACCAACTATTAAATTGGGAAAAAAAAATTCAAAACAAGCATTTTCTCTCTCCTGACAAATACACTCCACCTTCTCTCTCACGTCTCTTCTCTTCCTCTCTCCTTTAACCTCAAGTCCTCAACTAAAATTCTTGATTTCTTTTACATGAATCTCGTTTTTCTTTCAAATCTTCAACTAAAATTATCATCTCGTCTTGATCTACAGACTGATACCCATTTTACCTTTTTCAGAGATAAAAATTTTCATTCAAAACCCTAGAATTTGGGGAAAACCTCATGTGTTGGTAACTATGGTGGAAACCCGGCGAGGTTCTTCTTCTTTGAAACTATTCTCTTCTTTTTCGCAGCTTTTCGAGGTTCGGGTTTTTCTCTACCTAATTTTGTTGAACTTAAACAAATTTGATTCAATAATTCTTTGGTTTGTTGATGAATTAGACAATTAGTTGATTTCATTGTTAATTTGGCGAAGACTTCGGAGGTCTCGTCGAGTCGTCGTCATGGAGAATTCGGTTTGAACAACCATTTGAATACAATAAAGATATCTTCCTTGATTCAAATTTATCTCTAGAAAAATAAAAGTTTTAAAATTGCTTTACATTAGAGTTCCAAATTTTCAATATTATCACAGGATATAAATTGTTGAGTTGTGCAAAAACATAAAGCTACAGAATATTTTGTGTTTTTTTTTCTTCAACTGTTTATACAGTAAAAAAATTATGTGGTATTTTTGGTTATTTTTATTTTTGTGAAATTGCAAATGCTATGCCTTTTATTAGGTTAATATATTCCTAATTTCCCGTTTGTAATTAGTCGTAATATTTACTTTTTTAAACCTTTGTTGCATGTAAGAAGGTAAAATGGAAACATTAAGCAATAACTAAGCATTAATAATATTGGTGACAGATGGACATGTGATTTTTGATAAAGAAATTAGTGAATACTAGCGCTTTCGCCTGGTATTGCTTATTGTTGATTCTGGAAATTACTTTTTTGCCTTGCATTGCATATTGTTGATTTTGGAAAATACTTTTATGCCTTGCATTGCATATTGTTGATTTTGGAAAATACTTTTATGCAGAGTATATTTTTGGCATTGACAACTCTATGTTCTATTGGCATTTTGCATTTAACCTCGTTTGCCTAATTTTTATGGTCCACCTGACATAGCTATTCTCTTGCCCACTTGTTTTCAATGTTTTTGTAGAGAGCTTGTAAGTGGGTTGGAAGAAGGAGTAGGGTCTAGAAAGCAGAGATTGATAAGGGTAGAACTTGTAAGTGGGTTGCAAGCCGCAACAACGAGCCAAAGTTTACCTATTCCTTTTCACGTAAACAAATTCTAATCTTGAAGCTCAAAATTTTTGATTAATTGCTTGTTGTTGAATACTTGCTTGTGTGGTTAAATTGGTTGCTTATATTGGCTATAGACCTATAGTTATAATGTGATTGGTGATTGATGGACAATGGACGGTGGTGTGACCACCTATTCCTCAAATCCTAGATCCGCCACTGTGTGCAAGGATTATCAATCTTCTTTTCAAGCTACCAAACATGCCTTGGGATCACTCATTTACTCGGCTACTCCATAATCCTTATATTGTAGTTTGTACATGACATGTTTGATGTTTATATTATACGCTATGTCGCTATAGCAACGTTCATTAGAACTTTATTTTTAGAATAAATTTCAGCATCACGACAAATATTTCGAATCCTACCTCTAATACATGTGTGGGGCAAGCTCGGACATATTGAGTACATCCGATACATGTATCATAAATCTTAGCTGAACGTGACATTAGATCTATAATTTTTTAACTTAATTAATTTTCGATCTAATTCTAGTGAAGTATTCACGACAAATATTTCGAATCCTACAAACTGATATATCAGACTGTTAAGGTACATGGTCCATACCTCTCTAAGGGCCCATGTACAACAGACCCAAGTGCCTCGGGTTACTCAGCATTATGTATGTTGGTGTGTGCTCAGCAGCAGCAGAATACTAGGAAGATCAACCTAGTGATTTGTGTTAGTGCTCTCATAATTGTTTTTTGTCCTTTTGTGTAAGCTGTCATTGTTGCCACTACTGCTAGATTCTAAGAAGTTTCCTAGTATACATACTAATGTATGCAGCAATGTAAATGCATGATGGAATGAATGAAAAGACAGCTGATCTGAAATTTCTAAAACATCATTCATGGCATTATTGTTTTCATGATATCAGATCACAGAGCTACGGCTATGTCTTTAGCATTCTGCTTCAAAAATTCTCAAATTAATTTCTGTTTAGTTCACTGAAATTCTGTTACTTGTTTATGAAAGTTTCTTAAATTAAAGATAGAAACTTTATTCGTTCAAAATAGCTAAGAAAAAGAAAATGACTACTATAGAGGCAACTAATCCACTGTATCTTCATCCCTCTGATGGGAACAATTTCATGGTTAAGACAAGCTCCGAGGATCAGGAAACTACATATCCTGGAAGAGATCTATGGAAATTGCTCTTGCATCAAAGAGAAAGTTAGAGTTTGTTACAGGGCTAGGGAAGAAAGATGCCAATGACGTAGTAAAAAGGAAGCTTGGGAAACATGTAATAGTATGATAATATCCTGGATTCTAGGTTCAATGTTTGAGCCTATAAAGAAGTCCATTATGTTTGTCAATAGTGCTCACTTTATTTGGAAACAACTTGATTAGAGGTTTGCTCTCACTAATGGGTCTAGATTATACAAACTCAACAAGGAGTTGTATGAGACTAAACAACATGAAAAGAGCATTAGTGAGTACTATACAATGATGAGGTGTACATGGGAAGAACTAGAGGCATTGAACAGTCTCCCACCTCTCACTTCTCTTACTAAAGAGATAAATGAGTTCATTAAGGCTCTTAATATGAAGCAAGAAGAACAGAAACTATTCTAGTTTCTGAATGGCCTTGATGAAGTATATAGGACTCAGAAGAGTCAGATTTTGATGATGACACCACTTTCAAGTGTTGAAGTAGCTTGCAGTCACTTGGAACATGAAGAAGGTCATAGGGAAATATTGAAGCAAGTGAAAAAGGAACCCATGACTCTTGCTATGTATAGTAAGGGTGCAGGGGCAGAATCGGGAGCAACTCAAGGGATTGATTATTGTACAGTGTGTGGGAAGAATGGTCACACTAATGACAAATGTTGGTTTCTAATAGGACATCCCAACAAGAATCCTAGAAACAAATCACAAGGGTATGCTTAGAAGAAAGGAAAAGTAAAGTGTTTCACAAATCAAAAGTGGAACAAAGGGAAACAAGGGAGTACGTCCAAGAATAGCAGCTAATGTTCATGGAACTCAACCAAGTCATGACACTGGTTCTGTTTCAAGCAATTCTACAATCACACAGCTCAATAACTGGAGCAGCTGTTAAGAATGCTTCCTACACCTTCAAAGGGGTGTGATACAGATGATGAAATGGAAGCAAACTACTCATGTATGGTGTGTTGTTATTATGCAGATTTTGTAAAAAGTATAGAATGGATAGTAGACTCTGGTGCTTTAGACCATATGACTGGTAGTGTTGAATTGCTAAAGAATGTTTCTGAAAGCAAAGAGAAATGTTTGATTAATTTACCAACTGGTGAGACATCTAGGATTTCACATGTGGGAAATGTCCTTCTGAAAAACAATGTAGAGTTGAAAAATATTCTGTGTATTCCTAGCTTTAAACACAATTTGTTACCTGTGAACAAGCTATGTGATGATATGCAGTGCAAGGTTGTGTTTCATGGAAAATTTTGTATTATACAAAGTAGGAAAACTGATGAAGTAATAGGAATAGGGAAAGGTGAACATGACCTTCCTAGTTACTGAATTATAATTATAGTATTGAAAAAAGCTTGAGAAGGATTAAGGAAGAAATTATTAAAGCATCTCACTCTCTTGTTGTAAGTAAAGGAGAAAAGAATGTTATGAATGTTAGCAGACAAGTGCCAAGCATCGTGGAAAAGGTGCCAAAACTGAGCAAAGAAAGCATGTGGCATCATAGACTGGGTCATGCACCCATGAAAAGGGATGTAATGATAAAGGAGATTGAAGCAAAATAATATTGCAATGACATATATTTAACATGCCCGTTAGCAAAGTTTACTAAGCTTCCATTCAATCAACGTGATACAATGGCTGATGATCTATTTGAGATGGTCTACATTGACACTTGGAGGCCTTATAAGGTGAGTTACAAGGGAAAATTCATATATTTTCTTACTTTAGTAGATGATCACTCAAGGGTAACTGGGGTGCATTTATTGAAATTAAAATCTGATGCCTTTGATGCTATACAGAACTTTGTGAGAATGGCAAACAATTAGTTTGGGAAGAATGACAAGATTATCAGGTCTGACAATGCACTGGAATTTTGATGATAGCAAGTGCAAACCCTTCTTTGAGAAATTGGGGATCATACACCAGACCTCCTATACTGATACACCTCAGCAAAATGGAAGAGCTGAGGGGAAGCACAGAAACATACTTCAAATGGCAATAGCTTTGAAGTTCCATGCAGGCATGCCACTCCAATTATGGGGAGACTGTGTCATGACAGCTACCCAGATTACAAATAGACTCCCTAGTGTCATACTCAAGAAAAAAAAAACTTCATATGAAGTGTTGTATAAACAAGCTCCTGATTACATACACATGAGGTGTTTTGGTTGTTTAGCTTTTGCTAGCAATCCAAAGAGAAAAAAGGATAAATTTTGAGAGGAGTGCCTTGCATATTCCTTGGTTATCCTACAAACCAAAAGGGATACAAACTTCACAATCTTCTCACGGGAGTGTCTTTTGTGTCAAGGCATGTGAAATTTTATGAGAGTGTCTATCCTCAACACTTATTTCACACTGTCACTACTGAAGGCGATATTGAACAGAATCATTCAAGAATGCATCAACATTAGTGGGTGGATGCATGATGATAATTGTGAAAAGGGGGAGAATCTGAAGTTACCAGGGAAGCATCACCTCACACTGAAATCAAGAGATCAAGAAGAGAAAGTGAGAAAAACTTCATGGCATACTGACTATCAGATTGATGCTAGCTATGTAAAGAAAGTCACTGAGACCAAGGTCTTCCCCAAGTTCACTTGTCTTATGGCAAGTATGAGCAAAGGCCGTGATCCAAGAACTTTAGAAGAGGTTGTGACTCAGGCTCACTGGTTAACTGCAATGAATGAAGAGCTTGAAGTTCTCGAAGAAAATAAGACTTGGATAATCACACATTTGCCTGAAGGAAAACATGTCTTTGGGTGCAACTGGCTTTACACTACCAAGTTTGATCCTCAGAGGAATAGCACCAGGTTTAAATCAAGACTGGTGATTGATAAGTCATTTTTATATATAGTTTTTAGATGCATTTAGGCCTCATTTTAGAGCATTTAGTTTCATATTTAGGTTCATTGTTGCATTATATTCTTAAGTTATGCTTTTCTACTCCTATTCGGTATGTTTTCTTGTTTTTGATGAATTTCAGGCATTGAGGACGTATTTGGAGTATGATTAGCTAAACTTGAGAATTATGAGCACTTGTAAGGAAGCTACAATGCATAAGGATCGTCATGCATATTTCATAGTACGAATTGAGCTAAAATAAAGTGGAAAATCATTAAAAGAAATGTGAAAAAGAGTCTCATATACTCTTCTAATCATAACTTTTGATATACTTCTTATAATCGCGTAATTCCATCATATTTGGAAACTAGACTTGAAGATCTTTCCAACGATAGGTAACACGCCCCAAGGAGACTTCTAGTCAAGGAGGTATTCCTTTCGGAAGACTGTAATATTTCTGCTGGAATCTGCCACGCGTACGCGTGGATCACTAATCCGTCCATTAATGATTTATTGAAGACTTTCCTTATCATGTAAATTACTTTCCTAGTCATATTAGGTTATTGAATATTATTTAGATTACTTTTCATTCTTTTTCTCTCTCCTCCTCCCTGTGACGTTATTTTCTTTTTTTCTAGGTTTAGTTTAGTTTTCGCTTCCTCTCTTTCCCTCTAGTTTTAAGTTGTAAACCCTAGTTTTCATCTCCTTCATTAATTCATGATTTCTTTTAGTTTCTTTTCTTGATTTCTTTGATTATGCTTCTCCTTGTAGATTTAGATTTCATTATTTATTTCATGATAGAGTAATTTTTATTTCTAGGGTTTGGGAATCCATGTTTATATGATATGATTATTGATTGATATTTATTCGTGGTTTGATTAGTTATTGATTTCTATAATTGATTAGTGTTTTATTTTTAATCTTGCAATCTAATCAATTGTTTGGTTAAATATTGTTAATATCGAGTCATAGATCGAGAGATAATACTCTTTAAAGGCTTACCTACAATTAGCAAATCTGATTATGTTGAGCGACCGTACTAGCATATTTTGATTTGAGAGCGTTAATGCCTGAGCAAGGATTAACCTGTGCTCTAGATATCTGATTGATTGAACTATTGAGGATATTTTGATAGATTATAGTTATAAACATGGTGAACCATTATCCTAGATCCTTTTTAGTTTGATTTTTGTAGTTTGATTAGTTTAAAACTTTAATTCAAATATCTGTGATCTTGTTTAGTTTCTCTATACCTTATAAACTAGACAAAACGGCCATCTCTTTATGGATTCGACCCTACTTACCCTACTACATTGTTAGAAGGTTTTGCAGGAATTATTTTTGACGGGTGTACGACAACCTATCAGTGATCCTAGGAAAAAGACAAAAAGAGGGAGTAGATTATGGAGAAACATTTGCTCCTGTAGCAAAACTTACTACTCTGAGAGCTTTACTTGTTGTAGCTACAATACAGGGCCGGCATACACATCAAATGGATGTGAAAAATGCCTTTCTACATGGAGAATTAGAAGAAACAGTTTACATGAAGATGCCTCCACGATATGAAGGTCAAGGATTCAGGTTCAATATACAAGCTCAGGGGGAGTATGTTGGTTTAACTCAGCAGTCAAACAAGGTGTGCAAGCCGTTGAAGTCCTTGTATGGACTTAAACAAGCTCCTAAGCAATGGTTTGCCAAATTGAGCTTAGTTTTCAAGCAACATAACTCCAATCAGTCCAAAAGTGATTATTCACTCTTCACTAAGCAAGAAGGTCATGATTTTGTTGTCGTGTTAGCTTACACTAGTAGAAATTGTTGCGGTTTTGTCCATACGTAGCAATATATCACGTAAAAAGAAAAGGCAAAGTATAAAATAAAGATA